>NW_006921957.1:1331182-1344724 GCF_000298275.1 Orycteropus afer afer
AGAGAGAGAGAGAGAGAGAAATTTATCTTAGGAAAATGGCTCACAAACGTATAGAAGCCAGCAAGTTTAAAGTCCCTGGAGGAAACGGGCTGGTGGCAGCCTTAGCTCCGCAAGCACAGGGGGCTGAGAAATTCAAGGCTGGCAGGCAGTACACTGGGTGTTGACTCCAACGAAAGACGAATCCAAGATCTCCAGGCTGAGCGCCGTGGGCTGCTCACTCACAGAAGTTTGTAGTCAGCACACCAGGGTTCCAATCCCTCAAAGAATGTCTCTCTTCCCAGGATGTCCCTGGATATCCTGGAAGCAGGCCACACCCCTAGGGAAACTCCCCTTGGGCAGATTGGCCACTCAGAACACAGTCATCTGATCCCATCATGGGAACAACCACACAGAACTGGGGTCCAGCCAAGTTGACACACAGCTCCAGCTATCACAGATGGGATACCACCTTTTCTTTGAGACCATTGGAAGGAAAGCTGTGTTGTACACTGAGCTCTGGTCAGGATGCCATTATATATGCATTGTCCAGGGACCCAGCAGCTGATGGGTTCAAACTTCTGACCTTTTGGTTAGCAGCCCAGTGCTTATCCACAGCACCACCAGAGCTCCTCAGAAATTCCAGAACCTGTCCTACAAATTGCCCCTATACCATGACTGCACCCAGGTTCTTGAGGAAGATATTTGCAAGGAACAAGAATCAAATGGGAATAAAAATACTACTCAGTAGTTCCCAGGCTGGAATAGAACACCTGGCTTATGGGTTCTGCCTCCCTGTTCTGCCTGCAAGAAAGATAACAGAACCCGCTGAGATCAAGTCTTTAGTTTACGTATTAACCAGTCCCATGGATCAGAGGACATGGAAGACAGAGAAGAACATGAATAGGCATGTGATGTTTCTAAGGCAAAGAGTGACTCTTCTCACCAGGATTGTTGGCCCATATGATAATTTATACTCAAAGGCTCCTTTCCCTTGGAAGAAGGAGCTCTGGTGACAAGTGATTAAGGCATTCAGCTGTTACTAAAAGGTGGGTGATTCAAACCCACTAGCCGCTCTGCCAGCAATCTGCTTCCATAAAGATTTGCAGCCTTGGAAACCCTATGGAGCAGTTCTTCTCTGTCCTATAGGGTCTCTGTGAGTCACAATCAACTCAACGGCAATGGGTTTGGGGTTCCCTTGGAAGGAGTAGAAAAGGACCTGGTGAAGAGAGAGGCAAAATATCTAATAAATCAACTTTTACTTTCTTTGTGGTCCACTAGAGCACTAGAGTTGTCCCCTTTTCCCACCCTCTAGCCTCCAGAGAAATCAGAAGCGTATCAGGGGAAGTCTAGCTCTGACCATTGTGAGGCCTCTTCCCTGGTCTTTACCACTGTTCCTTTATATCTTCCAGGACTAGCAAGGCAGACAAGTCAGGGTTTTTTTTTTTTTTTTTTTTTTTCCAAATGAAAGACCTGAAATGGATCAGAGCAGAACATGTTGACTGGTGGTATACCTCAGAGGAAGAGAGATGATCTGGAGGGACAGTGGAGGGCTGGCAGAATGCCGGTGCTCCCTATCCTTTGCAACACGAGACAGCATAGAATGAACTTTCCTTACTTGAGGACGTTGAGTATCTTAGATCCATTTATCACCATCATATCCATTTTATGAAAGAGGTCAACTGCCTAGGCATGTCAAGCCTAAGATACCTAAAATTAAATGTTTGATCTCTTCATCCACCCCTCCAAAAGAGAAAAAAAACTTGTTTCTCTCCCATCTCTCATTCTTTCTTCCCCACTACCCAGCTATTCAAACACAAACTTAGGAGTCTTCTTGATCATCTTCCTCATCCTCTCCCCCCTTTTACTATCTTCAAAATGTATCTAATACAGCCACTTCTCTCTAGCACCACTGTCCAAGGTACCATCCTCTCTCCCCTAGAGTAGTAAACGTCTAACCAACAGTCTGTTCTCCACATTGTAGCTAAAGTGATCTTTCAAAAAAGTAAATCACATCATGTCTTGTTCCCCTTGAAGTCTCTCAAGTGACAGTGCACTTAGAATAAAATCCAAACTCTGTACTCTGATGTACAGTGCCCGCCTTGCTGTCCCCTGCTTATCTCTCCAGTTTCACATTAATCTGTTTGCCCCTCACTCATTGCCCTCAAGTTATGCTGACATTCTTGTGATTTCTTGAATATGCCAGGCCCCTTCCCACCTCAGGGCCTTTGTACTCACTGTTTCTTCTGCCTGGAATGTTCTTACTTCCTGTTTTGCTTAACTGTCTTCAGATCCCTGTTCAAATGCCACTTCCTCAGAAAGTCCTTCCAAGACCACTTTATCTGAAGTAGCTCACTTCCCTCCCTGCAGCCCTTCTCTGCTATACCACTATGTCTTAGTTCCTTCTTAGCATTCGTCCCTCTTGCAATTGATCTGTTTATTTACTTGCATATTGCCAGTCTCCTCCAACTAAATTGTAGCCTTCATTTGACCAGGGATATTGCCTGTCTTGTTTATCACCGTATTCCTGGAATTTAGAACAGTACATAGAAAGTGCTCAGTAAATATTTGTTGAATGATGAATGGAAAATTGGAAATAATAATGTCTATCACTTAATGGATAGTTAAGGATTAAATAAATCATGGCACGTCCATACAATGGAATATTATGCAGTCATTGAAAATGATACAGTTCTCTTTTTATTGGCATACATGTTGAAGATATTGTTGAGCGTATATATATTTTGAGGCCACATGTAAGTAAAATTGTATGTACACATTCACACAAATGTATTAGATATGCAGAGAGATTTCTGGAAAAAAATATTTACCAAAATGTTTGCAGTGGTTAACTTTAGGTAGTGGGGTTTCAAATGATTCTTGCTTCATTCTTGATAAGTTGTTTTGTGTTTGGATCTTTACAGTGAGCATGTGTCATTTTTACAGTTGGGAAAAAAAATATTTTGGAGGAGGAGGAGTCATTGTTTTATTTTGTTTAATAATTGCTTAGTGAGTATTTATAACTTATCTACCTTGCTAGATGATAAATTCCATGACGTTTAAGATACAAACTGCAGAATGAATCTTGTTCTTTTTCTTTTTCCCATTTCTTGTAGCAGCTGCTCTTTTGACATACTGTCCCTCATAATCCTCCTGCTGCTTAGCTCAAGACACTTTGTGTCTTGATATCATGACTAGAATTAAATTTCCTGCAGTACCCAGCCCTGGACATCCGCTGTTTTCCCAGGATAAAATGGTGGGAAGGGGTACAGTGACTTCTTGGGCTGCTCTAGGATTGGTGAGAGACTTCCGGAACTCCTTGGATAGCCTGTGATCCTTTTGCTCAGGGCCAAGGAGGTTCCACTCTCCATTGGCCCCCAGTAGTGCCACATGGGAGCAGAGGTGTGCTGTCCTCGGGTAGAGGACTCAAATCACAGGGACTTCGTGTTTTCATGAGCTTCTTGTTGGCCTCCCCTTAACATTCATTGGAGATTGGTTTTTAGTTTGTGAACGTCTATGCTATTTTACTGGGTCAGTTAATTTGGTCTAGGTCAATGAATTTTTCTGTTTATTTTATGAAACTGCTTTTCCTATTTTAGTTTGTCTTTGATTAATTGATACCACTTTGTGATTTATTTCCCTAACTTGAGATGTGGGAGCTTTTTGCACTTTGGCCAGCCTTTGTTGACTACCATGATTCATGTCTGGGCATGCCCAGGGCCATTTGACATCACCCTTGGGATGGGGATGGGGTGGGAATAGTGATTATTACTATTGTGGCAGCTGCTCCTCTGATACTAGGGTCCACGTTTCTCATTTCCTCTGAGAGTCAGTGCTGCATAGTATGAAGAAAAGACACTTCAGAGTTAGGCTTAGGTTGATTTAACAACATCCCAGCTAGTCCACTTATCGGTTGGAAATTTTGAACATGTGAATTGCTCTCTCTAAGCCTGTATTTCCTCATCCAAAAACTAGAGATAATACCTATCTCACAGGGTTATTGTGTAAGAATTATGTTGACAATGTAGATGAGAGTACTGAGAGCAGAAGGAATACGTAGTAGATGCTCTCAGTAGTAATTCCCTTCAGTCTTTCCCTTCGTCTGACATAACAGACAATCCATTTGAAACTGTTGCCTCCTTCCTTCTCCACCCAAGCCATAGCCTGTCTTATTTATGTTTAATAGCACCTTTGACTTTTATTGAAGACTATACAGTGCCAGAGGAGCTCTGGTAGCATAGTGCCTAAGGCACTTGACTGCTAACCAGAAGGCTGGTGGTTCAAACCCACCAGCCATTCCTCGGAAGGAAGGTTGGGCAATCCTACTTTCGTAGTGATACTGCCTTGGAAACCCAAGGAGGGGTTGCTATGAGTCGGGGCCGACTCGACGGCAAATAACAATAACAACAACAACATACAGTGCCATTTCTTCCTAAAGAAATGTTCCTTGTTCCATTTACTCCTATACCCTTTTGCATTTAGCAATTCATCATAGTCCAGAGATTGGGGACAAATAACTCTTTTAAAAAGGATCTGGCAGCAGAACTGCTTCTCTTTTGCAGTTGGAATTTTCTTACCTGATGGCCTCTCCTGTTTGCCTTAGGTTGAGTTCTCTAGAAAAGCAAAACCAGTGAAGCTTATATATGGAGAGAGAGAGAGAGAGAGAGAGAGAGAGAGAGAGAGAGAGAGAGATTTATCTCAAGGGAATGGCTTACTCAGTGGTAGAGACTGGCATGTCTCGTGTCCATGGGTCATATATCAGTCTGGTCTTCTCCTGACTCACACAGATGCAGGGTCTGACAAACCCAAGATCAGCAGGTAAGATGGCAGCCTACTGGCTCACAGGCTACAGAGACTGGTGAATCCCAAGATCACTGGGCAGTACAGCAGGCTGCTGGCTTAAGTCCCCAGAATTGGAGGTTAGATGATGATAATGATGACGAGCTGGATGCAGGATCCAGAGCAAGCCAAAAAGCAGAGAGCGTTTCCAGAATGTCCATATATATTTGATGCAGGCCACAGCCTCAAGGAAACTCCTTTCCAACTGATTGGCTGCTCATAGTGGATCTCAGCATGGAGGTGACTACATATATCAGATCACAAAATGAGGGATGACTACATCATTACATAACTGCCAAACTACATCATAACTGCCAAACCAAGAATCATGGCCCAGCCAAGTTGAGGTGCAGTGAATTATTTAAGTGGCCCTTCTAGCCATAGTCTTTGTAACTCCCACCAGTTGACTAGGTGGGACTATACAAATGTGAGGTGTTTGTGGCCCACCAAGGGAATAGGATAGCTTGCTAACCATGTAAATTAGTGCCTGACAACCTTGTGTGGGGGGTGGGACCATGCAACTAAGGTGTTTGGAATCCTAATGTGCGGTTTGGTCAGTTTTGCCATCCTGCTAGGCTTAAAGTGAGCCATCCCAGAGGGGGAAAGGGTGGACTCTACCACCAAGAAGAGCCAGGAGTGGAATGTACCTTTGGATCCGAGAAACCTGCACTGAACTGTCTTGACCTAGGAGAAAGAGAGAGAGAGCGCTATAACACTTTGCTGAGATGGTGAGAAGCGGTGGCAGCAGAGGCAGGAGACCTAGCAGTGGACAGTGTGGTGGACTTCTGGACCCATGGAGAGAGAAAACTGAGTGCCTTCAGGCAGGAGGCTGGCAGAGTGGGGTGCTTCTGAGCACTTACCAGCAAAACTAAAAGAGCTTTGTAACACTTGCCTGATCAGGGCAAAGGCCCAGGGGCCACAGCGCTGAGAGGCTGAGGACCAGAAAGAGGTGTGCCTGCGGGCACTGTTGAGAAAAAGTTGTCCTTTGAAGAACTATATCTTGAGTCGTTTCTGATCCTGAATTGTAACCTGTTATTGCCCTAATAAACCCCATAATAAGAATATTGCCTATGAGTTCTGTGTGACCATTGTAATGAATTGTTGAAGCCAACAGAGAAGTAGAAAGTGCCATGGCAGGGACAGTTGGTTTCAGAATTGGTAAAAAAGGGTTGGAGGGTAGAGGCATGACTGACCTCTGCCTCATAGGAATCAGCCTTGGTCTGTTGATGTTGCTCCTTCTCCCTCCTTGTGAAGTTGGAGGCAGTCAGATGACCCCTTCTCCACACCATGTTTACAACATACAGTCTTAACCATCACACACCTGTATAGCTTTTGTGCATTTATTGTCTGAAGCACTGTAATCTTCTGATAGAACCAGGTCCATATTTTTATCCCATAAAATATTAAACTTTCTGTTTTCCAATAATGTTCCTCAAACTGGTCTTCACAGGATATATTCATGGTTGTCATCAGCTGCGGTTATTTAATAAGCAATTGTTTTGTGCTTTGAGCCAAGTGCCAGCTCATGGAAATTAGAGGTAGTTCTTTGGAATGAAATAGGAAGTGGATCACTTGAAACCAAAAATGCCAGGAGCACATTAGGTTCATGATGTGCACCTGTATTCTCTGAAATTCCGTTCTGGGGCTCAGTGGCCTGAAGGTGGTGACTATGATAGGACAGTTGCCTTGAGGAGCTTTCGGGACAGTTTCTCTTCATTCTAGAGCAGGATCTCACTACATAGCACAGTTCTTCCAACTATTTACACATAATAAGAGCACCGGAAGAAAATAGTAACATGTGTCACCATACTGAGATCAACAGGAAGGGGGTTGGGGCGTTCTAAACAAGACATTATAGAAACACTTTAACATTATAGAGTATGATGAAAAACTACTAAGTATTAAGAAAAATATTAAATGTTGGATTGCTGTGAAAAATAAAAATAAACCTTTTCAAGTTTTTTAATTAAAAACTTGAGGTTGTTTCTGTGTTCATAACTTTTTTTGTCAGCTTTTATACCTGAAAATGCTTCACATAACTCCTGTCAGTTTTTTAAATGATACTGTCTTCAAAAATAACTCAACTGTCATCATCAAAGAGAAATTTTGTCCACACAAGTAACTGGTTAAAAAAATGTAAAACTATTTTTACACTCATTCAAAAGATTGCAACAGTTTAAATTCAATTTTAAAAATCCAACAACGCTTCTTTTTCTTTCACCAAAATTGTAATGTTGAACTTTCTTGTGATAGTGCAAATAGATTTAAGATCTAATCTTATTTTTTATATTAAGAAATATATTTTGAAATATTAAGTATGCTCTATTGTATAACACACATGCATTCTTCTCCTTCTCCTCCTTCTTTGGCTTAAAACAGCAGAAATGCATTTCTCACAGTTCCAGAGGCTAAGAGTCCAAAATCAAGGTGTTGAAAACTTGGTTCCTTCTGAAAGTCTTTGAGGGACAGTCTGTTCCATGCCTGTCTCTTTGGTCCTGGTGGTGGCTGGGTCAGCAGTCCTTTGTGTTCCTTAGCTTATAGTTGCATCACTCCAGTTTCTGCCTCTGTCATCACATTGCATTCTCCCCTGTGTTTTTCTTGGTCTACATGTGCATTCTTAGAGCAGTCATCCTCAGCCAGCTTGGAAAGACTACATTTGTTGCAAATATACTGAGATATTGGGTGTATGTGAAAACAGGTGTTCTGGTCTCCACCTGGAGCTGTATCCCATTAGGAGGCTTCCCCTAATCATCGGGACTGTGCCTTTTCATTTGTCAACCTTGGGGGTTGGCAGCCTCAGCAGCTAGCAGCTGTCTGAGTGAAGAAATGCCTCTAGCTCCAGTGGGCTGGGAGCAGGAGGCAGAGCTAGACCCCAAGGTTGAGAGGCTTTCACCCAGCCCCTAGAGCCTGGCATTCTGGACTTGGACTTAAAGCCTCCAAACTGTAAGAGAATAAACTCCTGTTTGCTAAGGCCATCCCATTTGTGGTATATTCTTGTCAGAGCAGCACTAGGTAACTAGAACATAGGGCTTCACTCCTCTTGTAGGGTGGATGGTGCAGTTGTTGTATGTTGGAGGCATTGCCTCTAAAGCTAGTGAGAACCAGGCCTCTCTCAGGGATAGAATTAACAGTAGAAGTCAGCTAACTATTGAAAAACAGAAACTCAAGCTTTAGAATACTTGTTCTCATCATGTTGTCTGGGGACCCCTGGGAATCCCCAAGACCCTTTCAGGGGTCAGTGAGGTCAAAATTATTTTCATAATACCGAGATTTTCCTTGCCTTTTTCACTGATGATTCAAAAGTAAAGGTGAGTAGATCTTCTAGAGCTTTAGCATGATTCAAAGAAGTGGTACTAACCCATACTAGTAGTCATTGTCGCCTTTTTCATTGCCACACTTAGCAAAACAAACAAACAAAACCATTTTTATTTAAAAATGTACTTGATGAAGCGGTAAAAATCATTAATCTTAGTAAATCTGAACCCTCGGATACATGTCTTTGTAGTATTATCCATGATGAAATGGGAATGTGTGTAAAACATTTCTGCTGCATACCTTAGTACAGTGGTTGTCATGAGGAAAAGTTCTTGTGTGATTGTGTTGCAAGCTGAACTAGTCACATGTTTCATGGAATACCATTTTTACTTGAAATAACAACTGTCAGACAAACTGTGGGTTTTTAGACTTTAGAACTTGGCAGACATTTCCTTGAAAATGAAGAAAATGAATCTATTACTTAAGAGAAGTAACTGACAGTATTTTGTCACCAGTGATAGAATTTGGGAATGAAACTTGTGTCTGATTGATAACTTCCCAATATTTAAATTTTTAGTTAAGCAAGCAAGCGGGACTGGCCCTGCTTTCTGATTTTGCATGTGGTTAGTTTTCGTAAACATTCCATACATGCTTGAAAAGAGTATGCATTCTCCTTTTTTTGGACATAAGATTCTCTGAATGTCAGTTCAACTTTAGTAATCATTCTGTTCAAATCTTCTGCGTTCGCACTGATTTTATGAGCCTGATTGTTCAGTAATATATGTAGTTTTCATTATGATGGATGACCTGTTGTGTTTTTCTTCCTGTAATTCTGTTCATTGTACTTTGTACAGAGAGAAGTTTTACTGAGGTGCATATGTACTTTGGTGGATGGCCTCCTTTTGTTTCTGTCCAATTTCTGCCTCTTCTAGTTTATGTGAGTTCCCCAGTTTTTGTTCCATAATTTCAGGTGTGTCTATTTCTGCAACTAAGAACTCTGACTTGCCTCTCTGAAGTGGCAATGGAAGGGTTAATGGGTAATTGTCAAAGATGTTAAGGCATCTGGAAAAAAACACCGTGCTTTTATAGGTCTACATTGGTGTGACCAGGTGCAGGAAGAGAAGAGCAGAGATTTGCATCACCCATGTCACTTTCCATCTGGTGCCAGGTGGAGGACACACACGTGCTCCTTGGTCAGTGACTTGAAGCAGGAAGCCTATGCCAGCAGACTAAACATTTCTCCTTCACTGCTCAGCTACAGGCTTGCTTCTTGCTACCTGGGAGGAGAGTATCTTCAGGTGCTAGGAGAGCTATATATGAATGTCAGCTCATACTGTGCTTGGCTGACTTGGGAGCCCCAGAGTCTTCTGTTCATATTACAGATTTGTGATCAGTACACTGCTGGTGAGCCCTGAGCTTTCCTGCCAGCTTCTCCAGAGATGAATTGCCCTGGAGTGTAGATACATTCAAAATAGCACTTCCTTAGTAGAAGCTAAATTCACATTCAAAGTTTCACATTGAAACTTCTCAAGAACAGGTTTCTATAAAGTGAGATGCTCTGGGATCTGTAGCCTTGTCCAATCTCATCAATAACAAAGCTCTCCTCCTGTATTCCCAGAACATTATGCCTGTACCTTCCTGATCACTTAAAGATTGTGCTTAAGCTTTTCTGCTAGTTGGGGAACAAATTAGAGCATCAGCAACAGTTGCATAAATACAGGCCTGGGGTTGACAGTAGAGGCCTTGTCAGGTGAGACCTATGGTTGGGATGAAGATGGGATAGTCTCTGGTCACTCAGAAGGCTCAGGAAATCTTTGTGGAGAAGGTTAAAGTTCAGGCATTTGTAAATGGAAGAGAATTTCCATGGTAAGTTGAAGGGTGTGAAAATGGAACCTCCAAGTAAAAGCCAGAAATTGGAACATGTGTGGGAAGAGACACTAAGTAAACAGGGCAGCAAGCAGTTATGCCTAAGAAAAGCCTGGGAAGGCTCACCATAGGCAGATGACCTCTGTAATCAGCTGGATATGCTGGGAGTCAAGAATGGCCAGAGCAAAGAAAAACTACTGTAAAAGATGTCATGTAGGTGACAATAGCAAGTTGCTCTGAGTGACAGCAGCAACTACTGCTGCTACCATTGCTGCCATTGCAAACATTGTTCCCTTGCAGGAAGAACTGGAGGAAGAGAGAGACTACAGGTCTTTCTTATCTTGTGTCTCTTTTTGGCAGAGGCTAAGGAAATTATTTAGGGCTAATTATTAGGCTCTCTTAGCCAGTTGGTGGCTCTAGTCATTCTTCCATTCATTCAGCACATTTATGGAGCACCAATTTTGTGACAGACCTTAGTTTTGGTGCCCGAGATACAGAGGTGAGTCCCTGCCCTTTAGGAGGACTCACATATGTATAAGTTAGAATTGCTTAATTGTAAACAACAAAAACTAACCCTGGCTTAAAAGAAAAGTAAATTTACAGGAAGGACATGGGTACCCACAAAATCAAATTAAAAAGGGAACAGCCAGCACACAGAAAGGACATGATCTAGATTACAAGAACCAATGGTCAGCCCCTCTAGCACCCTGTTTGTCCCACTAAGGCCACTCCATTTTAGGTAGAAAGAATCCAGTGAGCCCAGCTTTGTCAAGTATCTACCCTAATCCCACTGTCAGTCCTCCATTTGCCTGCAGTGGCATAAGGATAATTCCTTAAAGGAAACTCAAGGGGCTGTTTCTAAAAGAGGACAAAAGCATTACTGACTCCTGGGCAAGTAATTGAAGAAATGGTTTTAAGTTTATAAAATTGATGGAGAGCATAGATACTGAAGCACTTGACACAACAGATTGTGTTAGAGAAGGCATCGTTCATTCAGTATTTATTGATTTAGAATGCCTAGCATAGTGTTAGGTGCTATGGATGGAGTTGTGAGGAAAACCAGAAAAAGCTTAGAATTTCTAGTCTAGTGGAGAAGAGGCATCAGTCAAATAATCTGATGAATGTATAATAACAAATTGTACCATGAAGAGAAATTACACTAAGTGAAATGAGTGTGTAAGCTGGTGGTCAAGCTAGATAGCAAGGTCAAGCATGCTTTTCTGTGATACAAGACTTTTGAACTAGGGTCTAAGGAATGAGCAGAAATTATCCAAATAAAGAGGTGAGGACACATTTTAGGTAGAAGAAACTGCTTGTAAGAAAAAGTCCTATGTTGAGAAAACTCATGACTTATTCAAGGAACTGGAAAAAAGGCCGGAATGGCCAGAGCACAGAGCACAAGGGGAAAGAAAATAGTGTAAGATAGTGTTGGAAAGGTAGGTAGAGGGCAAATCATGAAGTTCCTTGTGGTACTAAATAGATATTGTTTTGGTTACCTAGTGCCACTCTGACAGGAATATACCACAAATGGGATGCTTGAACAAACAGAAGCTAGAAATCTGAGTTCAAGATGCCAGGCTGTAGGGACTGGATGAAAGCCCCTTGACCTTGGGCTTCAGCTCTGCCTCTTGCTTTCGGCCCACTGAAGCTAGAGGCTTTTCTTCACTCAGGCAGCTGCTGGCTGCTGAGGTGGACAAACCCAAGAACGACAAGTGAAAATGCATAGTCCCGATATCACCAAACAACGTGGCGGGCCATTAATTCAAGTCCAGAAAAAGTCCCAAGATTGGCAGGGCATGGCAGGCTGCTGAACAATGACTTGGCTACATACAGGATTCAAGTGTGCCAAGAAACTATAGAGGTCATTCCCAAAGCAGTTTCTTATATACAGGGAGCAGACCACATCCCTAAAGCAGCTACTCAGCTGCCTGTGGTAGATCCCACCAAGGACTGCCAGTTGCCAGTCTCATCATGGGGAATAACTACCACCAGCTCCCCAGCCACTCAATCAGGCCCAGCCAAGTTGACACACAACATATATATATGTATATATATATATATATATATATATATATATATATATATATATAAATGATTTAGCTTTGGTGACAGCTGCATCTTGAAGGATGAATGAATACATAGGTGAGTGAGACCATTACAGACAGGAAATATTTGCAGTTGCTCACAGGCATAAAGATAAAGGATACCTGGAAAGCAGTGGCAGGAGGTGAGGCTGGAAGACAGAGACAGATTAAGAGTTTATTGCAAAGTCTAAGCAATGGTGAAAACTCAAGGAAAAGCAATGACAGTGGTATAGGGAGGAGGGTCTGCATTTAGAAATGAGAGAGCTAGCTGACACCAGAAATTTCTCACTTGGAAGACTGGCTGGTAAGCCAAACCAAAACCAAACTCATTGCCAGCAAGTCAATTCCAACTCATAGCGACCCTATAGGCAGGATAGAACTGTACCATAATTTCCAAGGTTGAAATCTTATGGGAGATTACCATATCTTTCTCCCATAGAGTGGCTGGTTGGTTCAAACTGCCAGCCTTTTGATTAGCAGCCAGAGTTTAACCGTGGCACCACCAGGGCTCCTTCTGGATGGTAATACCACTACCAAAATTAAAAACAAGCAGGAGTTGGGGAATAGGGTGAAGATAAGTCTGATTTGCAGCATTTTGAATTTGAGGTGATTATAGATTATTTAAGGAGGTCTGCTGGTGTAGTGGGTAAGGTATTTATTTGGCTGCTAAGCAGAAGGTCAGTGGCTCAAGCCCACCAGCTGCTCTGTGGGAGGATGATGAGGCAGTCTACTCCCATAAAGATTTACAGCCTTGGAAACCCAGTGGGGTCACTGTGAGTCAGAAATGACTCAATGGCAGAGTGGGTTTTTTGTTTGGTGGGTTATTTAAAGAGCTCTGCTGGTACAGTGGTTAAGGCAGTTAGGTGCTAACCAAAAGGACAATGGCTCAAACCCACCAGCTGCTCTGCAGAAGAAAAATGAGGTAGTCTGCTTCCATAAAGATTTACAGCCTTGGAAACCCTATGGGGGTCATTATAAATTGGAATAAAGTCGATAGCAGTGAGCTTGGTTTGGCTTAGTGGATTATTTAGGAGGAATGTGTAGGAAATAATCAACATGAAAAAGATGTTGGGAAAAAAAGAGAAAGGTACAAAGACACCTTTGGTGGTAAAGATATTTTGGAGGGAGAAAAAATAGTTCACTCTGATTTGAGCATAGAATATGAGGGAATGGGAATGCAGGGAATCAAAAATGAAGTTGGAGTAAACACTGAAGGCCAGATCATGAAGGACTTCTTAAACCGAGAGATTGGGATTTATTCTGAGAACAGTAGAGACCATTAAAAGTTTCAAGCAGTGTTGTGACAACCATTTTTACCTTATACAAAGATAGGTCTGGTTACAGCATGGAGGATCTTATTGTTGTTGTTGTTAAGTGCCGTCGAGTCGTTTCCGACTCATAGCGACCCCATGCACAGCAGAACAAAACACTGCCCAATCCCGCGCCAGCCCCACAATCCCTGCTATACTTGAGCCCATCATTGCAGCCACCGTATCAATCCATCTCCTTGAAGGCCTCCCCC
>NW_006921957.1:1345234-1349866 GCF_000298275.1 Orycteropus afer afer
TTTTGTTTTCTTTATGTTGAGATGTAATCCATACTGCAGACTGTATTCTTCAACCTTCATCAGTAGGTGCCTTAAGTCATCCTCACTTCATGAAGATGAAGCAGGAGAATCTTATTAGAGAGAAATATATAGGGGGCAGAGAAAGCTGGCAGGAGCCTGCTGCAGTAATCTAGATGGGAGGTGAAGTTGACTTAGATGAGGTTAGTGGAAATGAGAAAAATAAGTGGATTTGAGATTTATTGAGGAGATAGAATTAAAAGGGTGTGGTAATTAAGGAGCTCTGGTGGTGTGGTTTAGGCATTTGGCTGCTAGCCCAAAGGTTGGTAGTTCGAACCCACCAGCCACTCCATGGAAGAAAGATAAGGCGGTCTGCTTCTGTAAAGATTTATAGTCATGGAAACATGATGGGGGTCACTATGAGTTGTCATTGACTCAGTGGCAGTGAGTTTGGTTTTTCGGGGTAGGCAGGGTTGGTAATTAATTAATTAATTAGGAGAGAAAGAGAAATCAAGGAATTCTCTTAGATTTCAAGCTTGGCAACTGAGTGGACAGTGGTGCCATTCATTAAGGTAGGGAATATAGGAGAAGGACCAGGTTCTAGGTGTGTGAGGATGGAAAAGATGAACTACAGCTGGGGCATCTTGAGTTTTAGGTGGCTGTAGGACATAGGAGGGCAAATGTCTAGTTGATACACAAGTCTGGAGCTCAGGAGAAACAATTGAGATTGAGTTTGAGTGCAGTGGAATAATAGTTGGACAGGCTAAACTAAGTGTTGAACAAGATGAAGTATAGACTGGATAAGGAAAAAGGGAAAAAGGGAGAAATTACTACAAAACCTAGACAAAATAAATGAATAGAAAGGTTGTTTTTTTTTAAAAAAAAAACAACAAAACATTGAACATAGGAAGATGGCAAAATAGGAGGCAGGCTACACAGACCCTCTTCAAACATTGAACAGTAGGCAATGCAGGATACTGATCTCTGAAAGAAGGGAAAGAAATGAGATTTCTCCTGTAATTTCTGACACTAACCATCTGGAGAGAGTTTCCAGGCCATGGCACAGGGAGGGAGAACCCACATAGAACCCCTAAAGTCCTAAATTGAGGAAACATAACTGAGGATTTGAGATCAGAGCAGCTAGAACTCAGAGAGCAGAGACCAGAGAGGAGAGAGCTGCACAAAGAGAAAAAACTCTGGAGATCTGCCGAGGGTGTCCTTGGGCTCCTTAGCAGCT
Source organism: Orycteropus afer afer (assembly GCF_000298275.1). Taxonomy (NCBI): domain Eukaryota; kingdom Metazoa; phylum Chordata; class Mammalia; order Tubulidentata; family Orycteropodidae; genus Orycteropus; species Orycteropus afer. The sequence goes on from NW_006921957.1 coordinate 1,346,469, forward strand.
GACTATCACATGTGTATGAGGAAACTACCTGAGAATAAAGATGCACTAGAAAACAGCAGGCACAAAAATGCCTCAAGCTCACACATGGCTGCTGATAGGGGGAAAACATAATACAAGGGATATCACCTAGTATATGCACAAGGATAATGCCTCAGTAGTAAAGCAAAATTAGTAATGATGCAAAATTAGCCCCTGACAAAAGGCCACTGTTACCCTCCCTAAAAGCATTCCTTACAAGGATCAAATTGTTTCTAAGGAATTTAACTACATCTTGAAAATATTTAAAGGACAAAAATATCCTCATCCAACAAAGTAAAATTAACTTTATTGTTTTTGTTAGATGCCGTCAAGTTAATTCCAACTCACAGTGGCCCTGTGTACGACAGAATGAAACATTGCCTAGTTCTGTGCTATCCACAGAATCCTTACTATGCTTGATCTCATCATTGTAGCAACTACATCAGTCCATCTCTTTGAGGGTCTTCCCCTTTTTAGTTGACTCTCTGCTTTACCAAGCATGATATCCTTGTGCATGTATTGGCCCTATGTGACAATATGACCAAAGTGCAAGAGACGAGGTCTGGCCACTTTGACTTCTAAGAAGCATTCATTTCAGCTGTACTTTCTCTATGATATATTTGTTGGTTCTTTTAGCAGTCCATGATACATACATTCAATAATCTTTGCCAACACCACAATTCAAATGCATCAATTCTGCTGTCTTCTTATTCATAGTCCAGCTTTCACAAGCATATGAAGCTATTGAAAATACTGGTTATGCTGAAACCAGACCAACCTTACAAGAGATACTAAAGGGAGTCTTTTGAACAGAGAACCAATAATAGCAAACAACAACTGACCATTAATACACAAGATGACATAACCCAGAAAGCAACACAGCTATGGAAATATCCAAAGTAAAATAAGCTTACAAGATTGTAAACAAAGAACTAGAAACATCAATTGGCAAATGAGGACAACTACAAACCAAAAAGAGTGGAAAAATAATGTAGTTATATAACTTCTAAATAGTGAGGAAGTCAAGAATTGCAAGATAGAGTGGACTGTTCTAAACTCAGGGAGAAAATTATAAATCACAGGGTAACCTCAAAGAAAAATGATAAACCTTCACATCACAATAAAAAAAAAAAAAAAAAGGGCAAGCAGAAATATTTAGCAAATACTAAAACAATAGTAACAAAGGAAATAGTAACATGATTGATAAATATAATGAGCTCAGCACAGAAAATTTTATGGAACAAAGAAACCAGGAACACTATGAAAAAACACATAACAAAATGACAGCAACCAATTGATACTTGTCAATAATTACATTGATTGTTAATGGATTAACTGCACCACTTGAGACATAGAGTTGCAGACTGGATAAGAAAACAACCCATCAATATGCTGTCTATAAGAGACATACCTTAGAGACAAAGACAAAAATAAACTAAAAATCAAAGGTTGGGAAAAGGTAGATCAAGCAAATGGGACCCAAAAAAGAGCAGGAGTGGCAAGAACAAGTGGCATAACAACAATTTCTGATCAAATTGACGTTAAGACAAAAACCACCATACAAGACAAGGAAGAATATTATTTAATGATTAAAAGATCAATCAAACAAGAAGATGTAATCATAATAAATTTTATATCTGTGAATCCAATGAAAGAGCCTCAAAATACATAAATCAGACTTTAAAAGAGTTGAAAAAGCAAATAGATGACTCCATAGTCATAGTAGGAGAATTTAATATACCACTTTCAATGAAAGAACAACTGGAAAGAAACTCAACAAAGATGCAGAAGAGCTAAACAATACAATCCACCAACTTGACCTTATAGACATCTACAGAGCACTTCACCCAACAACAGTACAATATACATTCTTTTTCTAGTGCACATGGAACATTCTCTATGATAGACTATATGTCAGGCCAAAAACAAGCCTTAATAAATTTAAAAACATTGAAATACTGTAAAGCACCTTCTCAGATCACAGTGCTGTCAAATTAGAAATCAATAGGAAGATTGATAGAAAAAGAGCAAACATATGGAATCTGAATAACACCCTCCTTAAGAACTACTGGGTAACAGAAGAAATAAAAATTGAAATTTAAAAATTCCTTGAATCAAATGAGAATGAAAACACAACATACCAAAATCTTTGAGACACAGCAAAAGCAAAAAATCAGAGACCAATTCATAGCAATAAATGGACACATCAAAAAAGAAGAAAGAGCCAAAATCAGCACCTTAACCCAGCATCTCCAACAATTAGAAAAAGAGCAACAAAAAAAGGCTACAGTCACTAGAAGAAAGAAAACAATAACGATTCGAGCAGAAATCAATGAAAGAGAAAATAGAAAGATAATACAAAAAAATCAGCAAGACTGGAAGTTGGTTTTTTGAAAAGATTAATAAAATTGACAAACCACTGGCAAATTTAATGAAAGAAAAGAGGGAGAGAATACAAATAACACAAATAAGAAATGAAATGGGTGACATCACAACAGAACCAACTGATAATATCAGGATACTCCTTGGAAGAAAGGTTGGGCAATCTACTTCCATAGTGATACCACCTCGGAAACCCAAGGAGGGGTCGCTATGAGTCGGGGCTGACTCAACGGCACATAACGACAACAACAACAACAGCAACATGAAGAACTATACTCCAATAAATTTGAAAATCTTGAAGAAATGGACAGATTTATAGAAACATACCACATACATAAACTAACATACCGATGTAGAAAAGTTGAACAGATCCATAATAAAAGAAGAAATTTAACAGGTCGTAAAAAGATTAACAACAACAAAAAAGTCCTGGCCCAGATAATTTCACTGGAGAATTCTACCAAACATTCAGAGAAGAACTGACACCAGTCCTACTCAAACTATTCTACAACATAGAAAAGGATGGAATCCTCCCAAATCCATTTTATGAAGCAAGCAAAACCAGGCAAAGACATGACTCCAAAGGAAAAGTACAGACCAATATCCCTTATGAATATAAATGCAAAAACCTTCAACAAAATCCTAGCTGATAGATTCCAACAACATATAAAGAAAATAATTCATTATGACCAAGTGGGGTTCATATCAGGTATGCAAGGATGGTTCAACATTAGAAAAACAATCAACATCCTCCACCACAGAAATGACACAAATGAAAAGAATAACATGATCGTATCAGTCAATGCAGAAAAGGCATTTGATAAAATCCAACATCCTTTCCTGATCAAAACTCTCAGCAAAATAGGAATAGAAGGGACATTCCTCCACATAATAAAGAGCTAAAGCACTTGACTGCTAACCAGAAGGCTGGCGGTTCAAACCCATCAGCCACTCCTCGGAAGGAAGGTTGGGCAATCCTACTTCCGTAGTGATACTGC
>NW_006921957.1:1352328-1354714 GCF_000298275.1 Orycteropus afer afer
AATGGATAACCAAACTATGGTACATACACACAATGGAATACTATGCAGCTCTAAAAGAATAATGTAGAATCTGGAAAATACCACATAACATGGATAAACTTAGAGGACATTATGCTGGGTGAAATAAGTCAGTCACAGAAGGATAAAAATTCTATTAGTCCATTATTGTAAAAAGTCAAGGAAAGGTTTATATATGGAAGGAAATTTTCTTTGTTGATCACCAGGGGTGAGAAGGGAGGGGAGGGAACACTGTTAGATAGGTAGAGACAAGCATTGATCTGGGTGAAGGGAAGGGCAATATATCAAGTGGGAGTGATCAAACAGTGGCATTGAGGAAGCGGAAGACAGAGAGAGTTGCATGAGAGGTATAGACAAGAAAGATGAACCCTTTTGTACATACAGTACTGCATTGTCAGTGAAGGCAAACATGGGTATATGGGTGGATAGATGGGTGGACAGGCTGAACTATTAGGTATGTCTGTGCTGGGGGGAGTGTGCCCAAGACCTTGTATAGGGTTGACAGACAATGTTTCTACAAGTGTATTGCTATGTTCTGTAAGAATTCCCAGGTATGTAGTAGAGCTGACAAAGGGTGAGGTTGTAGTCACTTCTTGGCCACAACCAGCAAGTAGTTGGGCCTGTGGGCTCAGGACCATAGTCGCAGGGGACATCAAGTTCAATAGGCAAAACATAGTACACAAAACATTGTTCCACATCCCACTTTGGCGAGTGGGATCTTAAAAGATTGCAAGCAGCCATCTAGATGCAATGATGGGTCTCTCTTCATCCAGAGCAAAGAAGGATGAAGAAAACCAAAGATTCATGGAAACAATTAGTCCAGGTGACTGGTACACCCTGCGATCCTCAGCCTATATGACTATGAGACCAGAAGAACTAGATGATGCCGGGCTACCACTTTCAACCACTCAGAGGGGGATCTATGTAGGAGATCCTGGATAGAGAGGGAGAAAAATATGGAATATTTTGCTGGTCTGATAGAGCCTGATGGAACCCCTGAGTCTATGGCACCTAGCTCCCCTTCAGGTCTAGAATTGAACCCACTCTCGTGGCTTCTAGCCAACCAAAAGACAGGCATATGAGCTGAACATATTCATTAGGTAAATACACTCCTTGGAGAGAACAATCATGGGAGAATAGATGAGCTGTGTATGTACAGTGCGACAGCTCAGGGGTCAGGAGTGCATGGAGGGAAAGACACAGGGGATAGGTAACTATGAGGAGGAAGGGGAGAGGAGCTGTTGCACTGTGGGGTATTGTAGTCAATGTCATGAGAAAAAGTGTATGTGAGCTGCTGTATGGAAAGTGAATTTGCTCTGTAAACTTTCACCCAAAGCACAATAAAAAATAAAAAGTAAAAAAAAAAAAAAAAGGAATTTCCAAAGATGAAAAATAGTGTCTGAGAGGCAAAAAGAAAAAAAAGTGCATTGAATGTGCAAACAACAAATTAGACACTGAAGAAGAAAAGAAGAGTGAACTGGAAGACAGCAATAGAAAGTATCAAATATGAGACACAGAGAAAATGGCTGAATATAAAAAAAAGAACAAAGCATCAGTGAGCAATGGGACTTTAAGCAGTCTAATACATAGTAATTGGAGTCTCCAAAAGAAGGGGGAAGGGAGAAAAAATATTGAAGAAATAGTGGCTGAAAATTTTTCAAATTTGATTTAAACTATAAACTCACAAGCCCAAGAGCTCAGTGAACTCCAAGCATGAGATACATGGAGAAAACTACGTTATAGCACATTATCAGCAACCCCTCCTTATACCGAGAGGTACTTGATATGTAAGAGAAAGAGCAGCCTCACCTTGTAAAGCAAGGGCTGATTCAGTTTTTGACAGGAGTTAGAGGAAGGTAAGGCAAGTGAGTGGAATGGGAAGTTCAGAAGGCATTGTGAGAAGGTTTTAAGTAGGAGAATGGGTCAGGGAAGGAAAAAAACCCACAGCACAATGGAGATGAGAGAAATAGGGATGATAAATGATCAGAGGACTTAATTATATCTTATTTGGTGCCCTATTGTACGAGGGGTTTATACCTATTATGGGGAGCCTTGGTGTCACAATGATTAAGGTGTCCTACATGGTCTCTGAGTCAGAACCAAGTTGATAGCAATGAGTGTTTTGTTTTATTTTGTTTTGTATCTATTATACCTGAAAGGAGTCCTGGTGGTGCAGAGGTTAAAGCACTTGGCTGCTGACCAAAAAGGTAAGCAGTTTGACCCACCAGCTGTTCCATGGCAGAAAGACATGGCAGTCTGCTTCCATAAAGATTTATAGCCTTGGACCACTGTCATCCACTTGGAAGGGATGTAGGAGATCCTGCATAGAGAGGGAGAACAATGTGGAACAAAACTCAAAATCATTTGG
>NW_006921957.1:1355087-1370746 GCF_000298275.1 Orycteropus afer afer
CAATGATATGAGACAACGTATATGTGAACTGCTGTATGGAAAGTGAATTTGCTCTGTAAATCTTCACCCAAAAAAAAAAAAAAAAGATTTATAGCCTTGGAAACCTTATGGGGCAGTTGTGCTCTATCCTGTGCAGTTGGTATGAGTCAGAATCCACCTGACGGCAGTGGGTTTTGAGGTAGGTATACCTGGGACATGTAGCTAGCTTTAAGTTTTCCAAAGACTATTTTCTGTCCACATGGAGCCTTTATTTGTTCAGCACGTTTCTTCTGGTAAATGCCCCTTCTAACCATGTGGGTACCAAAGGACTCATTGTTTTACTGCCCCTCTCCTTGATCTATGTGCATCAACAGGACTAGGAAGCTAGACCAATCATAGCCCTTCCCCAGGAGTTTTGCTATTAGCAGAGAGACCAACTATCACTCTTTAGTGGCAAAGCTAAAGATGTGTGCCTGCAAGCTGTTGGCAACCATGTTTTCTGACACCTAGGGAAAAGCTAATAGGGGCTGAGCAAAGCTAAGACAGAGAGGCCTGCTGTCATTCCAGTTGCTTTTAGTTGTCCCCGAAGTCCTGTGTGCTCTGGACCTTCTCCATAAAAGTTTGGTAAATCACTATATCACTCAGTTTGCCTAAGACTATAACCAGTATATTGAACATTCAGGCAACATTGCAGGATAATCACAGACCTTTATTTTATTTTTCACTGTCCCATTTAAATGTTTCAATGAGGAAACTCCAGTGAATTTTTTGATACTTCTGAAGTATTAGAAATCCCCTGGTCACATAGAAATTAAAATGTACAGTCCTTTATAATAGCCACAGATTTCAATTCATTTGAAACTGCAGTATTTCCCTTTTCCCCCATTAGGGCTTAATCTCAGATGGTACCTGCCAAGGGAAGGGAACGAGCCCTGCTTGTATCTTTTTCTTTCACCTCCTGCCCCAGCTGGCTGTTTCTGACCTCAGTGGGGTTGGTGAGGAAAGGAGAAAGATAATGTGGGTAAAAAAGACAAAAAAATGTTTGTATTTTAATTGTGATTTGGGTGAAAGTTTACAGAGCAAATTCCATACAGCAGTTTACACACACATTGTCTCATGACATTGAGTACCCCAATGCAACAGCTCCCCTCCTACTTCTTCCCAGTAGTTACCTCTTCCCTGTGTCCATCCCTCCATGCACTCCTGACCCCTGAGCTGTCTTCCTGTGCATAAACAGCCCTTCTTTCTCCCATGATTGTTCTTTCCAAGGAGTGTATCTACCTCAGGTATATGTTCAACTCATATGCCTGTCTTTTGTTTGGCTGGAAGCCACAGGTATGGGTTCAATTCTAGACCTGAAGGGCAGCTAGGGACCATAGTCTCAGTGTTTCCACCAGGCTCTATCAGACCAGCAAACCTGGTCCCCCTTTTTTTTTTTTTCCCAGATGATTTTGAGTTTTGTTCCACATTGTTCTCCCTCTCTATCCAGGATCTCCTACATAGATCCTCCACTTAGTGGTTGACAGTGGTAGCCAGGCACCATCTAGTTCTTCTGGTCTCATAGTCATATAGGCTGAGGATCACATGGTGTACCAGTTGTGAAGACTAATTGTTTCCATGAGTCTTTGATTTTTCATTCTTCTTTGTTCTGGACGAGGAGAGACCCATCGTTGCATCTAGATGGCTGCTTGCAAGCTTTTAAGAACCCAGTCGCTACTTGCCAAAGTAGGAGGTAGAACAATGTTATGTGTAGTATGTTATGCCAGTTGAGCTTGATGTCCCCTGCGACTTTGGTCCTGAGCCCACAGGTTCAACTACTCACTCCCTCTGGGTAGCTGTCTGTGACCAAGTAGTGACTACAACCTTGTCCCTTGTCAGCTCTATTATACCCCTGGGAATTCTTACAGAACATACAAATACACTTGTAGAGCCATTGTCTGCCAATGCTACACATGATCTTGGGTACACTCCCTGCTGCATAGACATACCTAATACTTCAACTTGTCCACCCATATACCCATGTTTGCCTTCACTGACAACGCAGTACTGTATGTGCAAAAGGGTTCATCTTTGTTGTCTGCATCTGCCATGTACCTCTCTATGTCTTCTTCTTCCTCAGTGCCACCATGTTGATCACTCACATTTGGTACATTGCCCTTCTCTTCACCCAAATCACTACTTATCTCTACCTATCTAACAGTGTCGCCGCCCCCCACCGGTAACCAACAAATTTCCTTCCATATATAAACCATTCCTTGACTTTTACAATAACGGACTAATACAATATTTGTCCTTCTGTGATTGACTTATTTCATTCAGCATAATGTCCTCCAAGTTCATCCACGTTATGCGGTGTTTTGCAGATTCTTCATTATTCTTTAGAGTTGCATAGTATTCTATCGTGTGTATGTATCATAGTTTGGTTATCCATTCCTCAGTTGACGGACACTCATAAAATTTTTTTTTTTTTTTCCCACTCTCTGAACCTGGCAGGTATGGTGCTTTGTGGGGTGCTTTTGTACATATTTTGGAGATGCCGCTCCATCTTAAGTCCCTCTCATCTGCAGTTCCTCTAATGCAAGTAATGCACTCATCTCAGCCTCATCACACACTCCCTCTGAAAGCCCCCAGGTTTCTGAATGTCTGCCACCTGCCTCTGTTGGCTAAGGACCTAACAGAGCCTCACATTACCTCATTTATGTATCCTTTTCTTAAAAAAAAAAAAAAAAAAATTCTGGAGTGTAGATCAGTCCCAGTGCAGCTCTCCCCTTCTGCAGCCAGCCAGCTCTCTTTTGTCGTTTAGACAAAAGGTAGGAGTCAGGCACCAGTTGGTCCATTTATTTCCCATATTTTAAGGGTCATACAGAGACATTTAGATTCTCTAAAATTCCACAAATCCTCTCCCTCTTAATCTCTAACAATTTATATTTAATGTAAAGAGAACCTTCAGAATGATGTAATGAATTTCCAGATATTTCCATTGCATATATGCATCTTAGTTTAGCACTGCACTTTGGTGTCCAAAATTTATCATCTTAGAGACTTAGGTGAAACATTCTTTTTTTTTTTTTTTTCCATATCCTGTCATACTAATTTGATTTGACTTTGTCATCCTGTGACTAAAGTATCTTGATAAGAGTCAACAAATGTTTATTGAGTGTCTGCTTTATGCCGTCACAAAAGAAAACAGACAGTCCTCGTGAGCTCTCAGTCTAGGATACAGTTTGCAAACTCTTGGCTTCTGGTTGAATCCTGCCTATAAGCACCTTTTGGTTTGTCCACATAGTGTTTAAATATATCTCATATCTCTTGCCAATATTTACAAATTGAGAAGTCTAGATTCCTGGCTTGAGAAAAATCAGAAGATCTGGCAACATCTGGCCAGCATTGCTGCCTGGTATGGTTAGCTGGAGCTGGTAGGGGCTGCCTTCTTAGACGAGGCGTGCAGTCTCCAGATGTCTCTGTGACATACTGGCTGAAAGCAAGTGTCAGTTGTCATTTGTCATCATTGGGCTCACACAGTTACTTTTCCTTATAGTAAACAGTAAAGTGAAACATTTCTGGTATTCATGGCTGTGAACAAAAAAGAGAAAACTAAAGATAGGCCAAAAAAAGCCATGGCAAGGATATAATTTCTTTAGAAATGCAAAGTGTTCTTACATGTTTAATATGCAATGTGTGTGTGTGGGTATAAAATAAATTTTGAGGGCCATTGGAAATAAACCATAGATATAATTATGTTTACACACAAAAAAAAAAAAGATGTATGGGAGTAAAACAAATGAAAGACATTTCATCAGGGTTTGTTTTAAATGCAAACTAAAATAAGTGGTGTGAACTGCTGTGAAAGAGCTTTGCACTCATCCACTTCCCTCATTTACATTATGTTCTTCTTGGCCTCTGGCATGTGAGTTTTGGGGTGGGGGGGAACATTCTCCATCCCCTCTAGAAGGAATCAGCCTAAGGGTTGCAAAAAGTGCATGGCAGCAATGTGGTGTGACCTCTTCTCACTTTACCAAGGGGAGAGGAGGATCCAGAATAACATCAGCAACCCAAGGCTGATTCCTACCTGGCAGAGGTTACACATGCCACCACCCTCCTACCTTTATGCCAATGCTAACACCTCCCACCTACTATTATTCAAATCTATGCACCAACCACCAAAGCCAAAGATGAGGAAATTGAAGATTTCTACCAGCTTCTGCAGTCTGAAGTTGACCAAACATGCAATCAAGATGTGTTGGTAATCACTGGTGACTGGAATGCAAAAGTTGGAAAAAAGAAGAATCACTGATAGTTGGAAAATATGGCCTTGGTGATAGAAATAACACTGGAGATCACATGATAGAATTTTGCAAGACCAACGAATTATTCATTGCAAATAACTTTTTCAACAACATAAGTAATGGCTATACATGTGGACTTCGCCAGATGGAATACACAGGAATCAAATTGACTGCATCTATGACAAGAGGAGATGGAGAAATTCGTTTGATATCTTCGGCCAAAACAAGGCCAGGAGCTGATTGTGGAACAGACCATCAACTGCTCATATACATGTTCAAGTTGAAGTTGAAGACAATTAAAATAAGTCCATGAGAGCCAAAATATGACCTTGATAATGTCCCTCCTGGACTTAGAGACCATCTAAAAAATAGATTTGATGCATTGAACACCAGTGACCGAAAACCAGAGGAATTGTGGGATGACATCAAGTATATCATCCACGAAGAAAGCAAGAGGTCATTAAAAAGACAAGAAAGAAAGAAAAGACCAAAATGGATGTCAGAAGAGACTCTGAAACTTGCCCTTGAGTGGAAAGTAGCTAAAGCAAATGGAAGAAATGACAAGATAAAAGAACTGAACAGAAGATTTCAGAGAGTAGCTCGAGAAGATAAAGCCAGTTACTATAATGAAATATGCAAATAACTGGAGTTATAAAACCAAAAGGGAAGAACACACTCAGCATTTCTCAAGCTGAAAAAACTGAGGAAAAATTTAAGCCTCGAGTTGCCATATTGAAAGATTCTATGGGCAAAATATTGAATGATGCAGGAAACATCAAAAGAAGCTGGAAGGAATACACAGAGTCACTGTACCAAAAAGAATTGGTCAATATTCATCCATTTAGGAGGTGGCATATGATCAAGAACCAATGGTATTGAAGGAAGAAGTCAAAGCTGCACTGAAGGAACTGGCAAAGAACAAGGCTCCGGGAATTGACAGAATACACATTCAGATGTTTGAACAAATGGATGCTGTGCTGGAGGCACTCACTCAGCTATGCCAATAGATTTGGAAGACAGCTCCCTGGCCAACTAACTGCAAGAGATCCATATTTGTACCCATTCCAAAGAAAGGTGATCCCACAGAATGTGAAAATTATCAAACAAATATCATTAATATTGGGAGCTCTGGTAGTGTAGTGCCTAAGGCACTTGACTGCTAACCAGAAGGCTGGCAGTTCAAATGCACCAGCCACTCCTTGGAAGGAAGGTTGGGTAGTCTTCTTCTGTAGTGATACCGCCCCAGAAACTGAAGGAGGGGTCTCTATAAGTTGTGTCTGACTTGACGGCATATAACAACAACAACATCATTAATATCACATGCAAATAAAATCTTACTGAAGATAATTAAAAAATGGTTGCAGCAGTTTATTGACAGAGAGCTTCCAGAAGTGCAAGTGGGATTCAGATGAGGACGTGGAATGAGGGATATCATTGCTGATGTCAGGTGGATGTTGGGTCAAAGCAAAGAATACCAGAAAGATGTTTACTTATGTTTTATTGACTATGCAAAAGCATTCAGTTGTGTGTATCATAACAAATTGTGGATAACATTGAGAAGAATTGGAATTCCAGAACGCTTGATTGTACTCATGAGGAACCTGTACAGAGATCAGGCGGCTATCATTTGAACAGAGCAAGGTGATACTGCATGGTTCAGAATCAAGAAGGGAGTGTGTCAAGGTTCACCCAACTTGTATGTTGAGCAAATAATCCAAGAAGCTGGACTACATGAAGAAGAATGTGGCATCAAGATTGAAGGAAGTCTCATTAGCAACCTGTGATACACTGATGACACAACTTTGCTAAAAGTGAGGATGACTTGAAGCACTTACTGATGAGGATTAAAGACTACAGTCTGCAGTATGGATTACACCTCAACATAAAGAAAACAAAAACCCTCACAGTTGGTCCAATAAATATCTTCACAGTGGATGGAGAAAAGATTGAAGTCGTCAGGGATTTCTTATTACTTGGTTCTACAGTCCACACCAATGAAAGCCATAGTCAGAACATCAGAAGACATATTGCATTGGGTAAATCTGCTGCAAAAGAGCTCTTTCAGGTGATGAAGAGCAAAGATGTCTCCTTGAAGACTAAGATGCATCTAACCCAAGCCATGGTATTTTCAATTGTCTCTTATGCATGTGAGAGCTGGACAGTGAATGTTGTAGTTGTTATTTGCCTTCGAGTTGGCCCTGACTCCTAGCAACCCCTCCTTGGGTTTCCGAGGCAGTTATCATTATGGAAGTAGGATTGCCCTACCTTCCTTCTGAGGAGTGGCTGGTGGGTTTGAACCACCAGCCTCCTGGTTAGCAGTCAAGTGCCTTAGGCACTATGCTACCAGAGACAGTGAATAAGGAAGACCAAAAGAGAGTTGATAGTTTTGAGTTGTGGTGTTGGAGAAGAATGCTAAAAGTACCATGTACTGCTAAAAGGACTAACAAATCTGTCTGGAAAAAGTGCAGCCGGAATGCTTCTTGGAAGTGAGAATGGCCAGACTTCATCTCACCTACTTTGGTCATGTTGTCAGAAGAAACCATCTGGAGAAGGATATCATGCTTGGTAAAGTAGAGGGTCAATGAAAAAGGGGAAGGCCCTCAATGAGTTGGATAGACACAGTGGCTGCAATGATGGGATCAGGTATAGCAAGGATTATGAGGCTGGCGCAGGACTCGGCAGTGTTTTGTTCTGCTGTGCATGGGGTCGCTATGAGTTGGAGACAACTCGATGGCACCTAACAAAGCAACAGAAACACCTCCCATGGCACTCTCTGTTTTTCTGCCTAGTTCAACAGTTTGTTGCAACAACCTCACAGGACTCACAGCCAACACTCACGATTATGGGGTTTATAGGGAAGTAACAGGTTACAGGTTCAGGAATGCTCAGCATACAATTCTTTGATCAGAACAGCTGGTTCTTAGCCATGCCTTAGGCACACTTCTCTTTGGCCTTTGGCCCCTGCCCCGCTTGGGCCAGTGTCACAAAGCTCTTTCAGCTCTGTGAATAGGTGCACCCCATTCTGGTAGCAAGCCTCCTGCCCAAAGGCACTCAGATGACACTCAGATAACCAAAGGTACTCTGTGGGCTGGCAAGCCCGCCACTTTGTGTGGGTCTCTTGGTTTTACTGCCTCTGCTGCCGTCTCTCTGCTGTCTCAGCACAGGAATCTCAGGTCCAAGGACAAACTCCATTCCTGGCTTCTTCTATCTTGATAGTAGTGAGATCCCTCTTTTTCCACCTGCAAAGAGGGCATAGGGTGGCATCTTCCTCTGACTTCATGAGGGCGAGACAGAATCACCATCAGCAGACCAAAGCTGATTACTATGAAGCTGAAGTCAGCTTTGCCACTCTCCAACCTTTTTACCAATTCTGACATCAATTGTCCCTTCTAGGCACTCTTTACTTCTCTGTTGGGTTTAATAATTCACTGCAGTGGCCACAGTATTCACCGACAATACTCAGGATTATGGAGTTTTTGGGAATTCAGGTTCAGGAATGTTCAGGATATAATTTTTTGAGCAGGACAATGTCCCTTTGGCCATGCCTGTAGGCACACCTCTCTTTGGCCCTCAGCCTTGCCTCGGCCCTGCTTGGGGAAGTGCTTGGGCAAGTGTTTAAAGCTCATTTAGCCCTGCTGATAGGTGCAACTAGGTGTACCCCACTCTGCCCCAAGACTTCTGCCCAGAGGCACTCAGCTTCCTTATTCCGTGGCCAAAAAGTCTGCCACTCTGTCAGTTTCTCAGTTCTTATGCCAGTCTCTGCTGTCTCTTTGCTGTCATCTTGGTGCTGGGGTCTCAGGTCCAAGAATGCACTCCACTCCAACTCCAGCTCTCAACTCTTGGTGACAATGAGATCCTGCTTTTCCATCTCTGGGAGAGCTCATTTTGAGCCTAGAGAAAAGATAAAACTGACCAATCCCCACATTAGGGTTCCATACACCTTATTTCCATGGTCACACCCCCACAAGTGTACCATGTTCCTTATTTACATTACTAACAAAGCTACCCACATTCCAGTTATTAATGGACGTTTGCTGCTGTATCTTCCCATGTTGAGTCATGCTCCATCAGCAAATGAAAGTGTCGAAAGCTTTACCCCATCCATGTCATTAAGGTCAACTTTGCTTTGAGGAGGCAGCTCTTTGCCAGTCGTATTTTGAGTGCCTTCTGACCTGAGGGGCTCATCTTCCGGCACTGTATCAGACAGTGTTTCAGGGCTATTTGTAAGGTTTTCACTGGCCAATTCTTTGAGAAGTGGATAGCCCCTTCCTTCTTCCAAGTCTGTCTTAGTCTGGAAGTTCCACTGAAACCTGCCCACCATGGGTGACCCTGATGGTATTTGAAACAACAGTGGGATAACTTCCAGCTTCACAGCAATACACAAGCCACCACAGTATGACAAACTGACAGACGAGTGGTAGAAAATTGGAAGTTGTCAAAAATGAAATGGAATGCATAAAGATCAATGTCCAGGTCTTTAGTGACTTGAAATGGACTGGTATTGGCCTTTTTAACCAGACAATCATATGCTCTACTGTGCCAGGAATGTCAAATTGAAGAAGAATGATGTCATATTCATAGTCACAAAGAATGTTTCAAGATCTATCCTGAAGTACAGTGTTGTCAGTGATAGGATAATATCCATATACCTATGAAGAAGATCAGTTAATTTTTCTATTATTCAGATTTACTCACCAACCACTAAAGCCAAAGACCTGGCCAGGTGATAGGAAGAAATCCATATTTAGACCCATTCCAAGGAAAGGTGATTCAACAGGATGTGGAAATTATTGAACAATATCATTAATATCACATGCAAATAAAACTTTGCTGGAGATAATTAAAAAATGGTTGCAGCATTATATTGATAGGGAACTTCCAGAAATGCAAGCTGATTTCAGAAGAGATCATGGAATGAGGGATATCATTGCTAATGTCAGAAGGATCTTGGCTAAAAACAAAGAATACTAGAAATATGTTTACTTGTGTTTTATTGATTATGCAAAAGCATTTGATTGCATGGATCATATCAAATTATGGATAACATTGTGAAGAAAGAGAATTCCATAGCACTTAATTGTGCTCATGAAGAACCTGCACATGGACCAGGAGGCTGTCTCGAACAGAACAAGGTGCTATTGTGTGCTTTAAAATTAGGAAGGGTGTGTGTCACCATTGTACCCTCTCACCATACTTAATCAATATGAATGCTGAGCAGATAATCCAAGAGGCTGGACTATATGAAAAACGTGGCATCAGGATTGGAAGAAGACTCATTGGACAACCTGTAATATGCATATGAGATAGCTTTGCTAGCTGAAAGTGAAGATGACTTGAAGCACTTACTAATGAATATTAAAGGCTGCAGTCTGCAGTACGAATTATACCTCAACATAAAGAAAATGAAAATCCTCGCAAATGGACCAGTAAGCAACATTATGATAAATGGATAAAAGATTGAAGTTGTCAAAGATTTCATATTACTTAGATCCACAATCAACACCCATGGACGCAGCAGTCAGGAAATCAGATGTCATATTGAATTGGGAAAATCTACTGCAAAAGTTCTCTTTAAACTGATGAAGAGCAAAGATGTTTCCTTGAAGACTAAGGTGCATCTAACCCAAGGCATGGTATTTTCACTGGCCTCATATACATGTCAAAGGTGGACAATGAATAAAGAAGATGGAAGTGTTGATGGTTTTGGGTTGTAGTGTTGGCGAAGAATACTGAAAGTAACATGGACTGAGAGAAGAACTAACAAATGTGTCCTGGAAGAAGTGCAGCTGGAATGCTTCTTGGAAATGAGAATGGCTAGACTTCGTCTTACCTACTTGGGTCATGTTTTCAGAAGGGACCATTCCCTGGAGAAGGATATCATGCTTAGTAAAGTAGAGGGTCAGTGAAAAAGGGGAAGACCTTCAAGGAGATTGATTGACAGTGGCTGCACTGATGGGTTCAGGTGTAGCAGGATTGTGAGAATGACATATGACCGAGCAGTGTTTTGTTCTGTTGTACATAGGGTCGCTATGAGTTAGAGCCAACTTGATGGCACCTAAGGATAACAACAACAGCAAGCTATCCAATTCCCTTTGCAGGCCACAAGCACCTTACATTTGCATAGTTCTAGGAGCTCTGGTAGGAGCTCTGGTAGCATAGTGCTTAAGGCACTTGACTGCTAACCAGAAGGCTGGCGGTTCAAACCCACCAGCCACTCCTCGGAAGGAAGGTTGGGCAATCCTACTTCCGCGGTGATACTGCCTCGGAAACCCAAGGAGGGGTCGCTATGAGTCGGGGCCGACTCGACGGCAAATAACAACAACAACAACACAGGAGCTCTGGTAGTGTAGTGCCTAAGGCACTTGACTGCTAACCAGAAGGCTGGCATTCAAACCCACAAGCCACTCCTCAGAAGGAAGGTTGGGCAATCTACTTCCGTAGTGATACTGCCTTGGAAACCCAACAAGGGGGTCACTATGAGTTGGGTCCGACTTGATGGCAACTAACAACCACCACCACCTGGTCATCTGGTGGGGGCCACAAAGACCATGGCTAGAAGAGCTATAGTCCCTCAGTGCCTCTGGGATAGCTCATCTTAAGCCTAGCTGTTGACAAAACTGACCAATCCCCCCATTATGGTACCATACACCTTATTTGCATAGTCCCACCTGCTCATGGGTGCTGTGTACCTTATTTACACCATTAACAAGCTGTCCGATCCCCTTGGTGGGCCACAAGCACCTTGCATTTGCATAGTTCCACCCAGTTATCCTGTGGGAATCACAAAGACCATGGCTAGAAGAGCCATACTAAGTCATTCACTGCACTGTATGGTGGATTCATTGTATTTCCAAGGTACGCTCAGGTCTGAGGGGCAGTAACTGGGTAGTTGCCACAAGGCTAGGATCATCTGGAGAAAAGTGGCAGCTGTTTTGCAAGTTGATGAGGTTTTCTTTTTCATGGAGTGGAAAATACTATTGTTGAAGGAGTATTAAACTTTGAAACTATTTTTGCAAATTGTGTTCTTAGCTTTTTTTTTTTTTAATCGAGGGAAGCCTTTCTTTGATTTTCTTCTTGATTTTTATAAGTTTTTGATATGTTAAGGAAAGTCTCTCACTCACTTGTGTAAGTTGGAGCAAAACCAGAATTATTCTGAGGAGAAGTTTTGACTTGCGCAAGGGTAAGGGAGGCAAGCCGTCTGTTGAGTTGTGTATCCTACTCAGTGTCTTTGTTTTAACTTAAGCAAGAGATTGAAGATATCACTGCAGCTCAGCTGATTGTAAAATCTCAGGGACTAGCCTTAATTGGCTTTGAAGAGTAGCTCCTGTGAGGCATTTGTCAGCATGTTTAACGTCTATGTCTTGGCCACTTGTTTGAGTCTGAGTTCCTTGAAAGCTTTGCTGCTTGGCCTTTTTCCATCCAGCTTTCTGGTTTTGTTATTTTGTTTTATCCTCAGATTGAGACAGGTCAATTGAGAAGTGCGGTCATAGACCACCTAGTGCTGGCACATCCACTCTCCACACACACACACACACACACACACACACACACACCCAACACACACACATTTTGCAATACAGAATAAAGCTGTAAGAAATAATCCTGTGAAATTTCCAATCATTTTCTTTATATAAATGTTTTTGAAGACAAAGGAAATTTTCTTTAAGTTTTATTACCAAAAATAGCTGTGATTCTCCTGGTTTATCTTAGGGACACTGTGAATCATGGAATCAGTGCTTTGTACTTGGTTTTAGCTTTGAAAAATCTTGGGGACAGATCTGTAATCCTCCTCCAGTGAGCACTCAGGACCTTAGGGCATCCATTTTTGGTGTTCTTACTCCAGCTGCATTTTATTATTTTTTTCTATGTTTAATTCCCCTTTGGCCCCCAGATTACTTCTTTTTAAAATCTTGAAAATGAGGCAAGATATAAAGAACTTAAACAAATTAAAATCTTAATGATTTACCGTTTGCTGCAAAAATCTTACCAATTAGTTTTTAAATTTTATTTTACATTTCTTATTCTTTGTGTAATTAGATCTCTTAGTTCTTTGTGATTTTTATGAAGAAAATTGTTGATGTGTCTGAGACCCTTTGGCTGCGACAAGTTCACCCCATCAATTAACAGGGCTGAAAATTGTGCTGAGAGCTTAGAAGAAGCAGAGGTTGTTCTGACCCTCTTACTTCTCCAGGAGCCCAGTGTTTTGTGTTGCATTAAGATTCCATTTCAACCTACCCGCTGCCATTGAGTTGAATCCGACTCATATACCCTATAGGACAGAGTAGAATGGCTCCATAGGGTTTCCAAGGCTATAAATCTTTAAAGCATAGCAAGGATTGTGAGGATGGCACAGGACCGTGCAGTGTGTCGTTTTGTTGTGCGCAGGGTTGCTATGAGTTGGAGCCGACTCAGCAGCACCTAACAACAACAACAAAACAAAGCAGACTGCCTCATCTTTCTCCCACAGAGTGGCTGGTGAGATCAAACTGCCAACCTTCTGGTTAGCAGCTGAATGCTTTTACCACACTACCAGAGGGCCTTAAGATTCTATTTTTAAGTACCCCATTTATGCAGGAAAGCAATTATATACTAGCCTAGGACTAGTTGCCCGGAAAGGCCTGGGAAACAACTGATGTTGAAGCTGGTCCTTCACATAGTAGGCATTCAGTAAGTGTTTCATGACTTAAATTTAGTTGTGGCTTACATATTTGCTTCACTTTTTGAAGTGGTGGGGTTGTGTTATCTTCCAACTGCAGTGGTCTTTGTAGTCTAGGTCTGTTGTTTATTGTTGTTGTGTGCTGTCCAGTTGGACCCAACTCATAGCGACCCCTCCTTGAGTTTCCGAGGCTGTATCACTACAGAAGTAGATTGCCGACCTTCCTTCTGAGGAGTGGCTGGTGGGTTTGAACCGCTAGCCTTCTGGTTAGCAGTCAAATGCCTTAGGCACTATGCCACCAGAGCTCCTAGGGAGTGCAATCTGCTAAGGTCAGCAGTGGCTTGACTTCAGTGACATTTTCTGCTTTTCTTTTCTTTTTCAGAGTATGACCGGCTAGGCTTTCTCCTGAAGCTGGACTCTAAACTGTGAGTAGAATGAGAAAGTGTCTTGACTCTGTCGCAGAGCAGTCTGGTGTGTGAGAGCTGACGGCTTACTTTGAAGGGTCAGCTCTCATGGCCCATGTAGTTGTTGGGGGATCCCTGGGGCCTTCGTTCTCAGTTTGTTAGCAGAATCTTTGAGCATGTTACAGTGTGTAGGGCCTGGAGAGGATGGGATGTGCAGACAAACAGAAGGCCATAGATTTTGCTGGCATAGACAGCTCATTACAGAAGAGGCCCACTGACAGGCGTTTGAGAGATAGGGAGACTCCTGGAAAGGCTTCTGGCTACAGAGGAGGCTGGCTGGGTCACAGAGGCAACATGGCCTCTCAAAGATGCTCTGCATCCTGGCAGGCAAACCCTTCTGTGATCTGGTCTCTGCCTTCCTCTCCATCCTCAACTCCTGTCAGTCTCCCACAGTTCAGCCTTTCTTTTCCCTAAACCTTTGCATGGGCTGTTACCCATGCCTGAAATTCCCTTTCCTTACTGGTCCACTTGGAAAACTTGCAAGTGGAGTTTTAAGGCCAAACTCATAGACTATTTCCTTCCTACACAAAGCTAATTATCTTTTTTTCTGTGCTTCTTTAAATTTTCTTCTGTCACCAGTTCTCTCATTATAGTATACTCACCCATGTATTAAGTATTAATTTATTAAGAGCACAGGCTTGGAGCAAGGCAAACCGGAAAAAACCAAACTCACTGCCATAGCGTCGATTCCAACTCAAAGTGACCCCCTTTGGGTTTCTAAGCCAGTAAATCTTTATGGAAGTAGATTGCCTAGTCTTCCTTCCATCGAGTGGCTAGTGGGTTTGAGCCACCAAACTTCTGGTTAGCAGTCAGATCCCTTAGGCACTACGCCAATGTTGGTCCCAATCTCAGATTGCTGTTTACTCTCTTTGTGACTTTGGATAAGCTACTTAACCACTCTGGAGCCTCAGTTTCATTTGTAAGATGGAGACAATATATACACCTCCCAGGGTCAAAAAACAAACAAACAAACAAAACTTACTGTAATTGAGTTAATTCTGTCTCCTAGCAACTCCCATTGGGTTTCCAAGGCTGTAAATCTTTACGGAAGCAGACTGCCTCATCTTTGTTCCACAGAGCGGCTGGTGGGTTCAAACCACCAACCTTTTGTTAGTAGCCAAATGCCTTAACCACTGCACCACCAGAGCTCCTTCATCCCAGGGTCTTCCTCTCAGAGAAATGGTAAGGAAATGAAATGGTTAATTCCTAGGAGATTTTCAAGGGTATATGATCCTTCCAAGATCTTTGCCCTGTTGTGCCTTTTCATTTCTCTCTAACTAGACAGTACTGGCATATGCACTGTGCACTCCTGTATGTTGTTAGTCATATATGTACACCTGTGTCCCTTGTCCTGTACGAGACAGATGTCTTGGAAGATCCAAATTGTGTCTTTTTCCTTTATGCAAAAACCAGCATTCCGTAGGTCTTGATGACAGCTTCTGATGGTGATAGTCTCACATACATACAAGATGTCAAACCAGGGGTTTCCCCGCTGAATTGTCTGGCATGTTGTTGTCTGTTATCAAGTTGATTTCAACTCATAGCAGCACTACAGGACACAGTAGAACTGTCCCATACACTTGCCAAAGCTGTAATCTTTATGGAAGCAGGCTGCCACATCTTTCTCCCATGGAGCAGCTGCTAGGTTCAAAGCACTGACTTCTGATTACCAGCCGAGCACATTAGCTACTGGACTATAGTTCTTCAGTGTCTGGTATATGGACCCCTTTTCTAGAATCTGGTATCTTGGCTCTGGTGCCTTATACTATGAATTCTAACATGGTAACTCCCCTAATTTTTGTACATCTTTGAGACAACTGCAAAGGAAACATAATCTCTCTTTATACCAAACTAATGGAGAAATATTAGCCAAATGTTTACACTTGGGAAATGGAGGTTAATTGTTCTAGAAAGCCACAGGCTTCACTCCTACAAAGTGTTTAATTTAGTATTTTTATTATTTTTTTTTTTCAGTCTTTTTATTCTTATTGTGATTTGGGTGAAAGTTTACAGAGCGAATTCACTTTCCATACAGCAGTTCACACACACGTTGTCTCATGACATTGACTACAATTTACCCCACTGCAACAGCTCCCCTCCCACTTCCTCCCAGTAGTTACCTCTTCCCTGTGTCCATCCCTCCATGCACTCCTGCCCCCTGAGCTGTCTTCCTGTACATAAGCAGCCCTTCTTTCTCCCAAGATTGTTCTCTCCAAGGAGTGTATCTACCTCAGGTAAATGTTCAACTCATATGCCTGTCTTTTGTTTGGCTGG
>NW_006921957.1:1374671-1375983 GCF_000298275.1 Orycteropus afer afer
TTTAAAGTCTGATTTATGTATTTTGGGGCTCTTTCATTGGGTCCATAGATATTTATTATGGTTATATCTTCTTGTTCAATTGTTCCTTTCATCATTATATAATGTTGTTCCTTGTCTCGTATGGTGGTGTTAGTCTTAAAGTCAATTTGATCAGAAATTAATATTGCCACTCCTGCTCTTTTATGGTTGACATTTGCTTGATTTATCTTTTTCCAACCTTTGATTTTTAGTCTATTTTTGTCTGTATCTCTAAGGGTGTCTCTTGTACACAGCATATTGATGGGTTTTCTTTTTTTATCCAATCTGTAACTGTCTGTCTCTTGAGTGGTGCATTTAATCAGTTAACATTCAGTGTAACTATTGACAAGTATGAATTGGTTGCTGCCATTTTATTATGTGTTTTTTCATGGTGTCCCTGGTTTTTTTGTTCCATGTTATTTTCTGTGCTGAGCTCATTATGTTATTGAATCATGTTATCATTTCCTTTGTTGCTGTTGTTTTAGTGTTTGCTGAATATTTGTGCTTGTCCTCTTTTTTATTGTGATGTGAAGCTTTATCATTTTTCTTTGAGGTTACCCTGTGATTTATAATTTTCTCCCCAAATTTGGAATAGTCCATTCTATCTTGCAATGCTCTTGACTTTCTCACCATTTAGAAGTTCTGTAACTACACAGTATTTTCCCTCTTTTTGGTTTGTAGTTGTCCTCATTTGCCAATTGAAGTCTTTAGTTCCCTGTTTAGAATCTTGTAAGCTTATTTTACTTTGGATATGTCCATAGCTGTGTTTTTGGGTTATGTCGTCTTGTGCATTAATGGTGAGTTGTTGTTTGCTATTTTTGGTTCTCTGTTAAAGGACTCCCTTTATTTAGTATCTCTTGTAAGGTTGGTCTGGTTTTAAAAAATTCCCTTAGTTTCTGTTTATCTGGAAATCTCCTAATTTCACCATCATATTTGAGGTACAGTTTTGCCGGGTATATAATTCTTTTCTCTTTCAGGGTTTATATATATACCATCCCATTGCCTTCTTGCTTACTTAGTTTCTGCTGAGAAATCAGAGCTTATTCTTACTGTTGTCTTTTGTAAGTACTTTTTGTTTTTCCCATGCTACTTTCAGGATTCTGTCTTTGTCTTTGGTTTTGATGAGTTTGATGATGATATGCCTTGGTGATTTTCTTTTGGGATCTATCCTATTTGGGGTTCATTGGACTTCCTGAATGGATATATTCTCATCTTTCATCATATCAGGGAAGTTCTCTTCTAACAAATCTTGGACAATTTTCTCAGTGGTTTTATTTTTCTCTTCCTGTTCTGG
>NW_006921957.1:1376349-1383489 GCF_000298275.1 Orycteropus afer afer
TTGGTCTGTCTCTCAATCCTTTGAAGATACCTAAAGATAATTCTTTTGAATTCCTTATCAGAGAGTTCCAATGCTGCTTCTTCCTCATGGATGTGTTATGGGTCTATATCCTGCTTCCTTGTTTCTACCACTTTATCTTGCTTCTTTGTGTGGACTATGATGGTCTGTTGTCTCTGAGACATTGTGATATTGTTGTATTTGGATCTCTGTTAACTACTTGTGAAGAGCAGCTAAGCGTGAGTCAGGCTCTTCTTGGTGGTTGTTTATCATGGGCCCGTTGGTGGAGGAGGTGGTGACTCTCACTCAGTAAGTGTAGCTACAAGAGGTGTGGAGTAGTTATGTCATATGGGGACTCTTGCTGTCTCCCACTCAGAGAAAAATAACAATTGAATAACCATCAAAAAAGTAAAAGGAAATGGACAAATAACACACCGTGTAATCACACAGGAATAGTAACCAAAAAAGAGAAAAAGGAAAAAAACAAAAACAAAACAAAACAAAAAACACTGCAACATCTGGGGAGATGGCAATAAGAGAAAAAGGTAGAGAGGTAGAATAATGAGGAAAAAATGGGAAAAGCGCTAAAAGAAAAAACAAGGAATGGGGTTACCCACTAAAAAGAAAAAGAAAAAAAAAATGTGCCCAGGACAGGGAAAAGAGAAAAAGCTAAATGCTAGAACCTGGGAAGGGAAGAATAAAGAATGATAATAAAAACAACAAAAGTAATAATAATAGTAGTAATTTCAAAACAGACAAAAATGAACAAATTTAAAAAAAAGGAAAAATCTGGACAGGGCGGAGCAGGGCACCCAGGCTCAGTGGGAGCATACCGACTGGAATGGAATTCCTGCCTGCCTAGAAGGTGGGTGGGAGTAAGGGATGTCTGCACCTCTGTTCACCAAGAGAGTGTGGGGTATAAGAGTAACAAGGGGAATGTCACATATTTCTAATAGTCTGTGCATCTGTGATGTTTTTGTGGTTCCCAGCAAGCAGAGCCTGTTCTTAAGTCCCTGGAATCTGGGAGAATGCTGTCACTTTAAATATCCAAAATAGTCAAGCTGCTTTTTAAACCTACAAAATGGCTGCCTCCTCCGGACAGGCAAAAGTCCACAGCTCAGCCTGCCTTCCTCTTCGCTGCTTCGCCTTTTATTCACCAGCCACCAGAGCAGTCCTCTGTGCAGTCCCTGGCTAGCAGGGCAGATTTTTAGGTTAAGTCTTAGGTCCTGCCACCACTCGGCAATATCCAAGCTGTTTGTGCCATCAGGATCATTGCCCGACTGCAGCTCTGTATGTCTCCTTTTTTGGTATTTTCATGCAAATTATTCAGCTAGTTGGAGTTTAGTCCACTTCTGTGTCCTTCCCTTCAAAGCTCAGGGGTCCAGGATTATCTTCTGTACCTGTGTTAATTGTTTCCCCTTTTATTTGTTGAAGAGGGTCTGTGCAGTCTTTCTGCCTATTCCACCATCTTACCAGAACTCTAATTTAGTTTTAAAACAGATCAAGTACAAAGTATAACAAGTGAAATGTCACCAGAATAGAAGAGATAAAGTAATTATCAAATTAAATTAGTTTGATGAACAAAAGATAAATTATCTAAGACATGTTAACTATAGTATTTAAAGTGTCTTCAGCATTATAAGAAGGAAAGTTAGGATGACACTCTGCCCTGCTCTCCTGACAGTCTGGTGGTACCAAGTAGGCTGTTGTGTACCTTTCTGTTGTGCATGTATCAGGCTGGTTCCAAGAAACATTTGAGTCAACTTGGTCTTTTGCCCTCAGATTGGCTTGATTTCATTTGATTTAATCACAACTTAATGCACAAGCTAGAACTTTCCTACTTTTTCCTGCAAAAGCCTTTGTAATATAATACTATGTTCAGAAGAAAGTACAGTTATGTGGGACAGGTTTTTACCTGCTTTCAGGAAGAAGTTCCCAAGTTAAGGATTCTGGTTTTGGGGGATCATTCCTCTGCAAAGTTCAGTTCTCCCCTTATGGAATCTTTCTCTGGTTATGTTGTGTTCTATTTCTGAAGTACAGGAAAGGACCTGAACTTGGACTAGAAGAGCTAGGTTTGAATTCTGCCCCTGCTGCTTAGTATTACAAGACCTTAGATAATTCATTTAGACTATCTGATTCACAATTTTTTCTTGTAAGGATAAAGGTATAATGATCCAAATATTCTAGAAAACTTTCACTCATTATCTCTTTATGTATTGCCTCTGTCTCACTCTCTCTACTCCTCTCAAGCTCTGATTAACCGTATTTTAGACTTTCTCATTCTAGCTTTCATGTCTATTAATTTCTCATCCATATTTTCCATGTTTTAATCCTTTCCAAACTAAAATGGAGCCCCAAAGGCTCAGGGTAAGGATAAACTAGAACTAAAGTTGCACCCTCAAGCCAGGACTGCAGAAAAGGTTGTCATCGATAGTTCTAAGTGGATTGAGTCAAAACATTAACAAAACCAAAACCCTTGATAGTCACAGCCATACTTCTCATCACTCAGGTGATCCAAGGAACTTCAGGTCATGAACTCAGCTTAAGGTAAATTTCTCACAAAAAAATGTCTCAAGGAAATAACTAGCTCACACCAAAAAAATTAGTAAGCACACAAAGAAGCAAGTTTCCATTAGTAAGAATGATGAATAACAATAGACAACAGAAAGGGATGCACAAAGACATCTGAAATTGAAATTACTAGATACAGTTTATACAAACAGTTAAGTACTGGCCACTACTACTGACTGTTCTGAAAGGAATCACAGTAGGAGATCTGGGATTGAGTGGGAGGAAAATATGAAACAAAACTCAAAACTTAAAGACCAGGCTTAGTGGTCTGATGAAGGCTGGTGGAACTCCCAAGACTATGGCCTTTAAACACTCCTCAAGCCAGGAACTGAACTCAATCCCATGGCTCAACTTTCAGCCAAATGATAGACAGGAGGCCTATAGATGAACAATAATGCCAGGAAGGCATGTATTTATTAGAACAATCAACCATACAAGATCAAAAGGGCAGCATTTGTCCAGGGATAAAGCTAAGAATGCAGGAAGGAATACAAAAGAAGGATGAAGGGAAGTGGTAAACACAGGGAGGAATTGGGAGGAGTACTGTTACATTGTGGGAATTATAGTGGAAGTCACAAAACAAAATATGTATGAGTTGTTGATGGAAAACCAATTTTCTCTGTAAACTTACACCCAAATCACAAAAACAAACAAGCAAACAATTATGTATACCTGTATTTAAAGGAATAAAAGGTAAGGTTGAAATATATGCATAAAATAGGAAACTGGAAAAAGTAAAATATTAAATTTGAAAAGAAATGGAACTTTAGAATAAAAACTACAGTAACTCTCTTAGTTATATATTGTTGCTATAACAAATTGAAATTTATTTTTCATAGCTTAGGTGGGTAGAAGTCCAAATTCAGAGCACTACCTCTAGGGGAAGTTTTACTCTCTCTGTTGGCCCTGGAGGAAGGTCCTTGTTTCCTTTCAACATCTGTAGGCCCAGCATTCCTTGGAGATCTACATGTATCTTGGCATCAATCTCCCCTGTGGTCTAAGAAGTTCTCAGTGCAGGGACCTCAGGTCCACAAGATGTGCTCCACTCCTGGTTCTTCTTTCTTGGTGGTAGTCAAGTCCCCTTCTCTGCTGCTTCTCTCTACTTGCGGGCCACACCCCAGAGAAACTTCCTTTACAATGGATCAGGACTATGACCTGAGTGTGGGTGTTATATCTCACCCTTATCCTACCTCATTAACATAGCAATTGTAACCTAATCCTCATTAACATAACTTACTTCTGCCTCATTAATGCATAGAGGTCAGGATTTACAATACATCACAATACTGGAAATCATGGCCTAGCCAAGTTGACACATATTTTTAGGGCATACAGTTCAAACCATGACAATAGCCAAAATTAAAAACTCCATAGAAAGTTAGTAGCAGATTAGATCAAACAGAAGACAGAGTTAATGAATTGAAGGTAAGTCAGAAGACATTGTCTGTAAGAGAGATCAGCAAACTTTTTCTGCAAAGGACCAGAGAATAAGTATTTTAAGATTTTGGGCCTAATATATATATATGAATGTTGTTGCTGTTGTTGTTAGGTGCCATTGAGTTGGCTCCGAGTCATAGCGACCCTATGTACAACAGAACGAAACACTGCCCAGTCCTGCACCAGCCTCACAATCCTTGCTATACTGAGCCCATCATTGTAGCCACTGTGTCAGTTCATCTTGTTGAGGGCCTTCTCCTTTTTCATTGACCCTCCACTTTACAAAGCATGATGTCCTTCTCCAGGGAATGATCCCTTTCACAACATGACCAAAGTAGGTGAGATGAAGTCTGCCATTCTCACTTCCAAGAAGTATTCCTGCTACAGTTCTTCCAGGACAGATTTGTTAGTTTTTCCAGCAGTCCCTGGTACTTTCAGTATTCTTCATCAGCACCACAACTCAAAAGCATCAACTCTTCTTTGGTCTTCCTTATTCATTGTCCCGCTCTCAACTGCATACGGCAATTGAAAGTATCATAGCTTGGGTTAGGTGCAATTTAGTCTTCAGAGAGACATCTTTGCTCTTCAGAACTTTAAAAAGGTCTTTTGCAGCAGATTTGCTCAGTGCAGTACATCATTTTATATCTTGACTACTACTTCCATTGGTGTTGATCGTGGAACCAAGTAGTATGTAATCTTTGACCACTTCAATCTTTTCTCCGTTTATTGTGATGCTGCTTATTGACCCAGTTGTAAGGATTTCCGTTTTCTTTATATTAGCATGTTATCCATACTGTTGTTGTTGTTGTTGTGTGCCATCGAGTCGGACCCAACTCATAATGACCCCTCCTCAGGTTTCCAAGGCAGTATCACTACGGAAGTAGATTGCCCCATCTTCCTTCCAAGGAGTGGCTGGTGGGTTTGAACTGCCAGCCTTCTGGTTAGCAGTCAAGTGCCTTAGCCGCTATGCTACCAGAGCTCCTGTTACCCAAACTACAGACCGTAAGTCTTTAATCGTCATCAGTAAGTGCTTCAAATCATCCTCATTTTCAGCAAGCAAAGTTGTGTCATCTGCCTATCGCAGGTTATCAATGAGTCTTCCTCCAATCCTGATGCCACATTCTTCTTCATATAATCCAGCTTCTCAGATTATTTACTTAGCATACAGATTGAATAAGTATGGTGAAAGGATACAACCCTGACACACTCCCTTCCTGATTTTAAACCATGCAGTATCCCCTTGTTCTGTTTGAAGAACAGCCTTCTGGTCTATAAACAGGTTCCTCATGAGTACAATGCCTGGAAGTGTTCTGGAATTCCCATTCTTATCAACGTTACCTATAATTTGTTGTGATCCACACAATTGAATGCTTTTCCATAGTCAATAAAACATAAGTAAACATCTTTCTGGTATCCTTTGCTTTCAGCTAAGATCCATCTGACATCAGCAGTGGTATCTCTCATTCCATGTCCTCTTCTGAATTCAGCTTGCATTTCTGGAAGTTCTCTGTCAATATACTGCTGCAACCATTCCTGAATTGTCTTTAGCAAGATTTTCCTTGCATGTGATATTAATGATATTGTTCGATAATTTCCATATTCTGTGGGAACTCTGGTGGTGTAGTGCTTAAGGCATTTGACTGCTAACCAGAAGGCTGGTGGTTTACACCCACCAGCCACTCCTTGGAAGAAAGATTGGACAATCTACTTCCATAGTGATACTCCCTTGGGAACCCAAGGAGGGGTCACTATGAGTTGGATCCGACTTCACAGCAGTGAATTAAGAGTTTAGTTAGTTTAATGAGATCACCTTTCTTTAGAATGGGTACAAATATGGATCTCTTCCAGTCAGTTGGCCGGGTATCTGTCTTCCAAATTTCTTGGCATAGACAAATGAATGCTTCTAGTGTGGCATCCATTTGTTGAAACAACTCAGTCGGTATACCATCAATTCCCGGAGCCTTGTTCTTCACCAATTCCTTCAATACAGCTTCAACTTCTTTCAATGCCATTGGTTCTTGATCTTATGCCATCTTCTGAATGGAAGAGCATTAATCAATTCTTTTTGGTACAGTGATTCTGTGTATTCTTTCCATCTTCTTTTGATGT
This sequence comes from Orycteropus afer afer, assembly GCF_000298275.1. Lineage (NCBI taxonomy): Eukaryota > Metazoa > Chordata > Mammalia > Tubulidentata > Orycteropodidae > Orycteropus > Orycteropus afer. The sequence continues at coordinate 1,382,464 of NW_006921957.1, forward strand.
TTCCTGCATCATTTAAAATTTTGCCCATAGAATCCTTCAGTATTGCAAATTGAGGTTCGAATTTTTTCCTCAGTTCTTTCAGCTTGAGAAATGCTGAGTGTGTTCTACCAATGACTGAAAACCAGAAGAATTGTGGGATGACATCAAGAACATCATCCATGAAGAAAGAAAAAGGGCATTAAAAAGGCAGGAAAGGAAGAAAAGACCAAAATGGATATCAGAAGAGACTCTGAAACTTGCCCTTGAATGGAGAAGTAGCTAAAGCAAATGAAAGAAATGACAAGATAAAAGAGCTGACCCGAAGATTTCAAAGAGCACCTCAAGAAGACAATGTCAATTATTAAATGAAATGTGTAAAGACCTGGAGTTAGAAAACATATGTGAATAGTATAGCTATATTCCAGTAAAATTTTATGTATGGTTTTATTGAAACTAAGCAGTTTATTAAATTGAAATTTAAATTTCATATAATTTTTATGTGTCATGAAATATTCTTATTTTGATTTTGTTACCTAGCCATTAAAAAACTTAATAACTATTCTTAACTCACAGGCCATAAAAAAACAGGTTGTGAATCAGATTTGGCCCATGAGTTGTAATTGTCCAAATTCTGATCAAGAACATAGCACAGAGATATATCCGCATGAGATTTGTCTTCCTACCCCATGAGCCCTATTATATATAAATATTCTTAAAATATCTCTTATGTCCAGAGATATTCACAAGTCTGGAAGTAGATTTCTTTTTTTTTTTTTTTGGTCTTCCTTGTATTCTTTTAATTATATCTTTGTGAAGTAAATTATTTTATATATCCTTTGAGAATTCACTATGGCTTTTGTCTATATGACAAAACCACTTGTCATTGCTATGAAAATTATTCCGAGTACTTATGTTCAGTGAGCTGTACAAAACCTTGTCTTTTATTTATTTATTTTTTATTGTGATTTGGGTGAAGATTTACAGAGCAAATTCACTTTCCATACAGCAGTTCACATATACTTTGTCTCATGTCATTGACCACAATTT
>NW_006921957.1:1383954-1388052 GCF_000298275.1 Orycteropus afer afer
TTCTTCTTTGCTCTGGACGAGGAGAGACCCATCATTGCATCTAGATGGCAGCTTGCTAGCTTTTAAGATCCCAGTCGCTACTCACCAAAGTAGGAGTTGGAACAATGTTTTGTATAGTATGTTATGCCAATTGAGCTTGATGTCCCCTGCAACTATGGTCCCAAACCCAAAACCTTGTCTTTTAATAGAAAGATCTGTTGTTCAGTAGGGAAGTACTTTTTGGTGATTAAAAGACAGTGCTGTGGAGTCATACCAGAGGCCCAGCTCCCTGATGACTAGCTACAATCTTGAGTGAGTTTTTTAACCTCTAAGCCTCAGTTTCCCACTATAAAATGGGGAAAATAATAAAAGACTACCCTGTAGGTTCTTATAAAGATTCAACGAGTTAATGTCTGTAAACCTTTAGACACAATGCCTACCACACAGGAAATACTTAATTAGTATTAACTGCTATGTAACCCAAATATTTCCTGGGTCTTCCATGTTCCTTTTTAATACACAGCTGCTATAGTCTGAACCAACCTTCTGCCTGACTATAGGAGTCCATGTCTTTTATCAAATTTCCCTTCCCAAGAATTTTTGAGACTTCCTGGAATGGCTTAAACTCTTCTGCACACTCATCATGGTAACATGTAACTCTCACTGTGGACTGCTACCCCACTTCCAGCTGAATCTCTGCACAGCTTTGCCCTAATAACCAAAACAGACCTAACCATCATCTTCTAAAGCAAAGCTAACTTTAGGCTATAGTTTTTTTTTGAAGTTTTGGTGATAGTAGAGGGAATTACAAAGCAGAAAAGAAATGGTAAAACTATATTAGCTTAGTGACTCACTTCCAAAGAATAAAGTATAGAAAAGGAAAAATAATAAGTTTATAGTGGAGAAACATGGAACAATTGATGGAGGTTTAGGTCACCGGTTATATAACATGGTATTATGTTAAGAAGGGCACTTAACCTTGTTGTAATCTTGCTAAAAACCCATCACCCCAAGTCTAATCAATAGAAAAACATCAGACAAACCCTAATTGAGACATATTCTATAAAACACTTGACTTGGGTGGATACATAGGTAGAGAGGCTGAATGATCAGGTACGCAAAAGGGAATATACCCATGACCATAGAAGGAGCTCTGGTGGTGTACTGGATAAGGCATTTGGATGCTAACCAGAAGGATGGCAGTTCAAACCTACCAGCTGCTTTGCAGGAGGAAGATGAGGCAATCTACTTCTGTAAAGATTTACAGCCTTGGAAATCTAGTGGGGGTTGCTATAAGTTGGAATTGACTTGATGGCAGTGGATTTGGGTTTTTTTTTTTTTTTTTTTTTTGTATATGTAAGTTTGGCAGACGATATTTCTACCTACATATTTGTATGTGTTGTAAGAGTGTTCATATATATAGTAGAGCTAACAGGGGGCAAAGTTATGATAACTTCTTAGCCACAGCCAACCACTGTAAGCAAAGAAGAATGAAGAAAAACAAAGATGCATGACAACAATTAGTCCAAGGGACTAGTGGACCATGTGAACCTCAGACTCTATGACCCTGAGACCAGAACTAGATGGTGCCCAGCTACCACTGTCAACCATTCAGAAAGGGGTCAAAATAGGAGATCCTGGATAAAATGGGAGAAAAATGTGGAACAAAACTCAGAATCATAAAAAAGACCAGGCTTCTGATCTGATAGAGACTGGTGAAACCCCCAAGACTATAGCCCCTAGTCAATCTTCGGGCCTGGAATTGAACTCATTCCTGTGGCTTCCAGCCAAAGAATAGACAGGCTTATAGGGTAAACATTTATACCAGGTAGGTACACTCCTTAGAACAGTCAACCATGGGAGATCAGAAGGACAGCATTTGGACAGGGAGATAGCTCAGAGAGCAAGAATTCATGGGGAAGAAGGGCACAAGGAAAAGGTAGCCACCGGGAGGAAGTAGGAAGAGGGCTGTTACATTGTGGTGGTTGCAATCACTGTCATGAAAGAAAGTGTGTATGAACTATTTTAAGAAAATTGAATGTGCTCTGTTAACTTTCACCCAAATCACAAGAAAAAAGAAAAAAAAAAAAGCTCACGAGGGTGTGTTGAATGAATCAATAAATAAACAAGGGTCCAGATTTCCAATGATAACGGGAAAAAAAAAAAAAAAACACCTGACTAGTATGTCTCAAACCTATCCAGGTCATTAAGAACAAAGATTGAAAAACTGTCACAGACCAGAAGACACTGGGGAAACATGACAACTACATGCAATGTGGAACCCTGATTGGATTCTGGAACAGAAAAGAAATATTCATAGCAAAACTGATAAGTTCCAAACCCAGGGAAGAAATGGAAGAGTGCTATTACAGTGTGGAGATTGCAATCAATGTCAGAAAACAAAATGTCTACGAATTGTTAAATAGAAAACCAATTTGCTCTGTAAACTTTCACCCAAATCACGATAAAAAGAAATTAAAAAAAGAAAAAACTCTGGTGTTTAATTAATAGTAATATACCAGTGTTGGTTTCCCACTTCGACTAATATATCTTCGTGATGTAAATTGTTACCAATAGGGGAGGTGGCTGAGAGTATATGGGAACTCTATACTGTCTTTGCAGAACTTGTATAAATCTAAAAATTATTCAAAATAGTTTACTTTAAAAAGCAAAAACAAACAAACAAACTAGATCTCAGCTCTTAGTTCTCCTAGACTTCACCTGCCAAGCCCTATTGCAGTGGTCTCTGACTGGCCATCCCACTTTACATTGAAGGGGCCCACTTTCCACCTCTGGTTATGACCTTTTCACCTAAAGTCCAACCCCCTGCTTTTCCAACACTAGAGAGAGAAGGTCTTTCTCTTATTAACTTTGCTTGCATACAGACCATGGGAATATCCATCTCCTTCAAAGGAGAGCCCTACCTTCACCCAGTAGGTTGTTGTTGTTGTTGTTGTTGTTGTGTGCCGTCGAGTCGGCCCCGACTCATAGCGACCCCTCCTTGGGTTTCCGAGGCAGTATCACTACGGAAGTAGGATTGCCCAACCTTCCTTCCGAGGAGTGGCTGGTGGGTTTGAACCGCCAGCCTTCTGGTTAGCAGTCAAGTGCTTTAGACACTATGCTACCAGAGCTCCCAGTAGGTAGGGACTTTATATCGCCATCAGCGAAGTCACAAGCAAGCAGAGTGATTGACAGTACGTTTGTCAGAGTCTTTGTGACACAGTCCAGGGTATACTGCACCCAGCAAAAGTCTGCATCTTTTTCATATTCTTTCCTTCCGAATCAGGTGAAGATGAGAATATGCCTTCAAGTACAACCCAGTGGAGTCTAGTCTTATGATTTCCTGTGAGCTAATACTTGAACAAAAAGATAAATATACATTGCCCAAGAACAAACTAATTTTTCAGGGATAATCTCATCTGAATTCACATAAAGAACAAAAGTCTCTTAACAAGGGCACTGAAAAAGAATACTAATCTGAGTACCCCCAGAGTGGTGAGTAGGTACTTGCCGACATTTGCATGATAACACAGGCAGAGACTGGAATGAGGAAGGCCCTGTAGAAAGACAAATTTCAGTTTATTGCTGCCATGCAGAAACTGCTTAAATGGTAATCTCCTAGCCTCAACAATTGCAAGATCCAGACTGTGCTGCCAATAGGAAGAACCCTCAACAGTTTAAAATAGCTCTTTGTCCTTGCCATATTTTCTTTCATTCATTTATTTAATAATTAACATTGAGTGTCCCCATTATTCAAGATGCCCATTTCCTAATTCCCAGAACCAGCAAATATGTTACCTTACATGGAAAAGGAAGCTTTGCAGACGTGATTAAGTTAAAGATCTTGAGATGGGGAAATTACCCTGAATTAGTTTAGTGGGTTCAATGAAATTACAAGGGTTTTTATAAGAGAAAGTGGAGTCAGTAGGAGATACAACTGAAGTAGAAGTCAGAGTGATGCAGTTGCTGGAAGGGGACCATAAGCTAAGGACTGTGGGCTGCTGGGAAAGGCAAGAAACTGTGTCTCCCCTGGAGCTTCCAGAATGAACACAGTCCTGTCAACACCTTTAGCTTAGTATGACCCATTCTGGAATTTTGACGTTCAGAACTGTAAGATAA
>NW_006921957.1:1392407-1402840 GCF_000298275.1 Orycteropus afer afer
TATAAATTGGCCTCAGATCACTGCTTTTGCTGTGTCCCAAAGATTTTGGTATGTTTTGTTTTCATTCTAGTTTGATTCAAGGAATTTTCAAATTTCAATTTTGATTTCTTCTCTTACCCAGTCTTTCTCAAGGAGGTGTTGTTCAGTTTCCATGTGTTAACTCTTTTCCTGTTGATCTTCCTATTGTTGATTTCTAATTTGATAGCATTATGATCTGAGAAGATGCTTTGCAGTATTTTGATGTTTGTAAATTTATTAAGGCTTGCTTTATGGCCTAACATATGGTCTATCCTAGAAAAAGTTCCATGTGCGCTGGAGAAGAATGTATATTATGCTGCTGTTGGGTGAAGTGCTCTATAGATGTCGATAAGGCCAAGTTGGTGGATTGTATTTTTTAGCTCTTCTGCATCTTTGTTGAGTTTCTTTCCAGTTGTTCTAGCTTTCAAAGAAAGCGGTGTATTAAATTCTCCTCCATGGGGTGTTTTTAGAGATGATTTTTTTTTTAAAAGAGATCTCCAGGCCTTTCTTCTGAGGCACCTCTGAGTGGATTTGAACCTTCAGCCTTCACATTAGCAGCCGTCCACATTAACCATTTGTTCAGTAAGTTTGTGTTAATTTGTTATAACAGTAGAAAACTAATACAGATGTCTGCTGCATATTAGGCAATTTCTAATTGTTAGAGATGTAGCAGGGGAAAAAAATATAGCCTCTGTTCTCATGGAGCTTACATTCTTCTTGAGGAGAGACAAACAAAAAAAATAGACAACAGAAGGCATAAGACTAGTTTTAAGGAGCCCATTATGAGACTTGGGACTATTTAAGCTAGAGGTGATGATGGTCTCCATCATGTGAAAGCAATGGGAATTTGAAAGAACAACAACAAAAAACCTGATAGATTTAAAATAATTTAAGACAATTTAAAGTAATGTAATCAACCAGTCTTTTCGTATAAAAGCTTTGAGATATAATTACTTTATCATGATCTTCACTCTTTTAAAATATACAATTCAGTGAATTTTAGTATATTCAAAGAGTTGTGTAACCATCACCACTATCTACTTCCAGAACATTTTCATGACTCCAAAAGAAACCCTGTACCTATTCAAAATGGCTACGCCCTCTGGACAGGCAAAAGTCCGCAGCTCAGCCCACCTTCCTCTTCTTTATTTCCCCTTTTATTCCCCAGCCACAAGAGCAGTCCTCCGTGCAGTCCCTGGCTAGCAGTGTTGATTTTTAGGTTAACTCTTAGGTCCTACCACCACTCGGCAATATCCAAGCTGTCTGTGCCGTCAGGATCGCTGCCAGACTGCAGCTCTGTATGTCTCCTTTTTTGGTATTTTCATGCAAATTCTTCTGCTAGTTGGAGTTTAGTTCACTTCTATATCTTTCCCTTCAAAGCTCAGGGGTCCAGGATTATCTTCTGTATCTGTGTTAATTGGTTCCCTTTTTCTTTGTTGAAGAGAGTCTGTGCAGTCTTTCTGGCTTCGGTTGGGCTCATCTTAGTCTTCAAGGAGACATCTTTGCTCTTCAGCACCTGAAAGAGGTCTTCTGCAGCAGATTTGTCCAATGCAATACATCATCTGATGTCTTGACTATAGCTTCCATTGGTGTTGATTGTAGAATGAAGTAATATGAAGTCCTTGACAACTTCCATCTTTTCTCCATTTATCTTGATGCTGCTTGTTGCTCCAATTGTGAGAATTTTTGTTTTCTTTATATTGAGGTATAATCCATACTGCAGACTGTAGTCTTTAATCTACAGGTAGAGTGTATCTACCTGATGTAAGTGTTCACCCTATATGCCTGTCTATTGTTTGGCTGGAAGCCATGGGAGTGAGTTAAATTCCAGATCTGAAGGTAACTAGAAGCCATAGTTTTGGGGGTCTCACCAGGTTCTATCAGATAGGTAAGGCTGGTCTTTTTTGTAATTTTGAGTTTTGTTCCACATTGTCTCCCACTCTATCCAGGATCTCCTGAACTTATCCCTTTATGAGGGTTGACAGCAGTAGCCAGGTACAATCTAGTTCTTCTGGTCTCATAGTCCTATAGACTGAGGTTTACGTGGTCCCTTGGACTAATTGTTTCCACGTGTCATTAATTTTCTTCATTCTTCTTTGCTCCAATGTGTAGAGACCAATTGTTGCATCTCTATGGCCACTTGCAAGCTTTTAAAACCTCAGTTGCTACTCCCCAAAAACTCAAAAACCAAACTTACTGCCATAGAGTCAGTTCCAATTCATAGAGATTCCCTTTGGGTTTCTGAGGTGGTAAATCTTTACAAAAGTAAAGTCTTCCTTCGGTGGAGTGGCTGGTGGGTTTGAACCACCAACCTTCTGGTTAGCAGTCAAATGCCATAGGGACTACACCACAAGAATTGTAAAACTATGTTTTTATGTAGTATGTTATGCCAATTGAGCTTGATGTCCCCCGAGACCATGGTCCCAAGCCCATAGGTCCAACCATTCAGTCCATCAGCGTGGTTAACTGTGGCTTAGAAGTTATCATAACTTTGCCCACTGTTAGCTCTATTTATATGGACATTCTTATAGCACATACAAATACATATGTAGAAATACCATCTGTCAACCTTATATATGGTCATGGGTATATTCCCTTTTGCCTAGACATTATCTGATCATTCAGCTTGTCTCCCCATCTAGTTACCCATAGATTGATGTTTGCCTATCTTCAGTCTTGTGGGTTTATTTTATTTTTGATACCTCTGTGTCTGAGTTGATTGCTGAGTGATATTGTCATGTGTATTAATCTCGGGTTGTTGTCTGCTCTTTTTGGTTCACTGACTGAAAGACTCTGTCTTGGTTCTCTAGTGCTGCTGTAACAGAAATACCACAAATTGATGGCTTTAACAAACAGGAATTTATTCTTTTACAGTTTAAGAGACTATAAGTCTGAATTCAGAGTGCCTGCTCTAGGGGCTGGGTGAAGACTTTGGGCTTCAGCACTGCCCCTTGTTCAGGTCCAGTGGAGCTAGAGTACTTCTGACTCACACAGCTACTGGCTGCTGAGGCTGACAATCCCAAAATCAGCAGGTAAAATGACACAATCCCTAAATCAGCAGGCAGCACAGCAGGCCACTGGTTCAGGTCCAGGCACAATTGCAAGATCTGCAAGCAACACGCAGGCCACTGGTTCAAGTCCAGGAACTGGAGATGAAGACTCAGCAAATGCAAGATACAAAATGTGCCAAAAAGCTAGAGACTTTTCCCTGAGTTTGTCAATCTATACTAGAAGCAGGCCATACTCCAAAGACAATACCCCTTCCTCTGATTAATGTGTCACAGCAGATTCCACTATGGAGTTGATTATATTCTCATGATGGTTGTCAGTTTGTCTGGGCCTGGTTTTGAGTGACTGGGCAGCTGGTTTTAGTTATTCCCCATGATGAGACTGGCAGTCAACTCCATAGTGGACTCTGCCACGAGCAGCTGAGGAGCTGCTTTAGGGCTATGGTCTGCTTCCAGTATATAAGGAGAAGCTTTGGGAATGGACTGCAGCTTTTTGGAACACTTGGACCCTGCATGTAGCTGAGTCTTCATTTAGAAGCCTGTCATGTGTCCTGCAGATCTTGGGACTATCTCTGGACTTGAATTAGTGGTTTGCTGTATTATTTGGTAATATTGGGACTATGCCGTTTTGTGGCCTTAGCAGCCAGCAGCTGCCTGAGTGAAGAGACAACTCTAGCTCCCCTGGGCCAGGAGCAAGAGGCAGAGCTGAAGCCCAAGGTCGAAGGGCTTTCACCCAGACCTCAGAGCTTGGTCCTTTGAACTTGTACTTCTGGCCTCTAAATCTGTACAAGAATAAACTCCTATTTGTTAAAGCCACACATTTGTGGTATCTTCGATTAGAGCAGCATAAAGTAACCAAAACAATGGGGAATGACTACATCCAGCTTCCAAGCCCCTCAAAACCATAGTCCAGGCAAGATGACACACAACCTTAACTGCCACATTAAGGATTTAATTTTACTTGGATCCACAATCAAATCGCGCGGAAGCAGCAATCAAGAAATCAAAGGACATATTTCATTGGGCAAATATGCTGGGGGGGAAAAAAAAAAACTCTTTAAAGTGTTAAAAAGCAAAGCTATCACCTTAAGGACTAAAGTGTTTTTGACCCAAGCCATAGTATTTTTAATCACTTCATATTCACACTAAAGCTGGAAAATGAATAAGGAAGACCAAAGAGTCGATGCCTTTGAATTATGGTTTTGGCAAAGAATATTAATGGACTGCCAGAAGAATACACAAATCTGTCTTGGAAGAAGTACAGCCAGAATGCACCTTAGAAGCTAGAATGGCAAAACTTGCTCTCACATACTTTGGACATGTTATCAGGAGGGACCAGTCTCTGGAGGAGTACATCATACTTGGTAAAGTAGAGGGTCAGAGAAAAAAGGAAAACCCTCAGTGAGATGAATTGTCATAGTGGTTGCAACAGTGGGGTCAAACATAGTAATAATTGTGATGATGGTCCAGGATTGGACAGTGTTTTGTTCTGTTGTAATATGGTTACTATGGGCTGAAACTGACTCGATGTCACCTAACAACATCATTATTATCCCTATTTCATATTTAGGAAACTAGGACCTAGAAAGTGTAAGTGACTTGTCCATGGTCAAGGCACACGTTCTTTGCTGAATTCACCTGGAGTGGCAGAAGAGGAAGGAGAGTCAGGAATCTGAGGAGGAAATGGAATGGTGTCTGGTTGCCTCCATGAACAACTAACTACTGTCTATGCCATGAGACAAACAGATTTTTTTGTTTTTGTTTTTATTTTTTTGTTTCTTTTTTTGTTACATAAAGATGGCTTATCTGTGGTTTGGAAGCATCAATAGAGCATAAAGAGGATTCAGGGCTTCTGAGGTACATGGGGTAGAGAAGAAAGAGTGGACTCCATTGCAGAGAGCTGTAGGGTGAATGGTATGTTCAGGAGGGATCCAGGTTTCTATGAAAGCAGGAGATGGAAGGAACGTTCACTTAAGAGATTGAAGACATAAAGGAACAAGACTTCCCAGAACACGGCAGGGGGAGAAAAGTGGGAGATTGGGCCTGGGACAAAAGCACAGAGCAGTGACTGTGAATGAGAGAATTGATGAGGCTGTATTTGGGGGGATTGAAAAAAAGAACCAGGATGTGAAGCTGGTGGGTCAATGGGTTTTGCTGGCCTCAAAGCTGCCCAAGAGTTAATCTCTCTTCCCCTGTGCACTCAGGGAAGTATGCACTCAAGATGGATGCATTCAACCTGCTCGGTGCATGTAGCTACAGCCTGACTGGTTGATACTTCCAAGAGGTTTCAAGTCTGGTCCCAGGGAGGCTCTGGGCCCTCTGAAAGGAGTCTTCTGTGGTCTGGTTCAAAGTCGAGGGTCCTGGGGGAAGGCTGGGCTTCAGCTGCTGCCCTAACATCAAGGGCAGCACTTCCTCATTTATTCAACAGATGTACTGAGCAACTACTATGTGTTACACACTTTTCTAGGAACTGAGGATAAACCAGTGAACAAGAAAATCAGTAAACATAAAGTGTAATAAATAAGTAAATCCTTTTGTATCTTGGGAGGTGGTGGTGAGTGCAGTGGAAAAAAGGAGAGCAGAACAAGAGAATGCTGGGAGAAAAGGTTGCAGAATTGCATGGGATAGTCAAGGTAGGTCTCATTGAGGTGATATTAGAACAAAAACTCAAAGAGAGGGAGTTAGCCCTGTCAGTGTCTGGAGGCAGAATATTCCAGACAGAATCCTAAGGAAATCTCAGCCTTGGTTATGAGGAATATGATACCATGGGCCAGGAATGTGCCCATTAGTCAAGGGGAGAGAAGAGCCATCTGGATGTCTTGAAGGAGCCAGACCCTGGTGGCCAGGTGCATGTTTCCTGAGCTGATGTCAACCTTCTGGGAGCTCCTTTCATTAAATGGAGGTTTCCTCTGTTTCAGCTACGTATGGGTAGGTGCTCTGTGCTCTGGGACAACTCCTGTCTGTTGCCACAATGTGGTGTTTTATAGTCACCATGTGGATGAGAGCATGGGGACTTTAATGTTCAGTCTGATTTCATAAGGAATTAATATCAAGACATGAAGATGAGAAAACCAAGGCAACTGTGAAAGGTCTATAAACATGGAACAACCCAGAGGCATTGTTTACTAATTCCAAAACAACCTGTCAGGTTCCCTAGGGCTGCAAAGGGAAAGCATTTATTGAACACTTATTATATGCTCAATATGATATTAAGTTCTTTCTGTTATTCCTCACAGCAGCCAGTTAGATAATCTCATGCACTCTCATGGCTTTAGGTACCAACTGTATGCTAATGACTCCCAAATTTATATTTCAAGCCTAGTCCTCTGTTGTGGATTGAATTGTTTCCCCCCCAAAATATATGGTGTAAATCTTAGTTTCTGTACCTATGGTTATAATCCCTTTTAGTAATGAGTTGTCTTTATTATGTTAATGAGACTAGGGTCATGTAGGCTGCGTTTAAATCAGTCTCTTTGAGATTGTTGTTGTTGTTGTTTTGTGCCTCGAGTCAGACCTGACTCATAGCAACCCCTCCTTGGGTTTCCGAGGCAGTATCACTATGGAAGTAGATTGCCCCATCTTCCTTCTGAGGATTGGCTGGTGGTTTGAACCGCCAGCCTTCTGGTTAGCAGTCAAGTGCCTTAGCCACTGTAGAAGAGATTAAACAAACAAGTGAAAGAAGCAGAGATGAGGAAGAGAGTTGCCAAGCCAAATGAAGACTGCCCAGGAGCAGAAGCTCAAAGACACAAGGATGTTCCTCCAGAGCTGACAGAGAAAGAAAGTCTTCCCCCTAGAGCTAGCACTGGAATCAGACTTCTAGGCTTCTACACTGTGAGGAAATAAAACTCTGTTTGTTTAAGCCATCCATTGGTGGTATATTATAACAGCACTAGAAAACTAAGACTTCCTCTCTCTCCATATTCCAGACTTAGTTATCAAGTTGCCTTCCTCACCTGGATGTGTGTTGGGCATCTCACACTTAACATGTCTAGAACCGAACTCCTAATTCATATCCTGCCTCCCAGAATCTCCCATATCTCCATCCTTGCAATTACTTAGGCCAGAAACCATCATGTCTTTGACACCAAGATCTAATTAGCAAACTCTGTTGCCTTTACTTAAGTATCTCCAGATCAACCCCTTCTCCCTACCTCCACCATTGTCGTACTGTCCAAACAACCTTCTGCTCTCACCTGCGTCATTGCGTCCCCACCTGTTCTCTCTGCTCTCACCTTTGCTTCCCTAGTCTATTTCAACACTGAAGCCAAAGTGATCCTCTAAAAATGAAAGGTACATCTTGTTACTCATATGATCAAAACTTTCCAATGACTCCCCATTTTCTCTTAGAATAAGAGCCACAGTCTTTACAGTGGTCACTGAGACCCTAACACTACCTCTAAAAAAAAAAAAAAAATCACTGCCATTGAGTCAATTCCAAGTCATAGCAACACTGTAGGACAGAGTAGACTGTCCCATAGGGTTTCCAAGGGTGTAAATCTTCATGGGAGCAGAGTGCCTCATCTTTGTCCCGCAAAGCGTCTGGTGGTTCGAACAGCTGACTTTTTGGTTACTAGCTGCAGTGAATTGCTTGATGTGGCCCTTCTAGCCATTGTCCTCCATTCTGTGGTGTTTCGTAAATCCCATTATCCATGCCTGTTTGGGGTGGTGTGGTAGTTAAGGTCAGGTATCAACTTGGCTGGGCAGCTGGTAGTAGTCATTCCCTACAATGACTGGCAATCGACTCTGTGATGGGATTTAGGTTAATTCTGTTGGGACAACACAAGTGCAATGTATCTTGAGTCCTGCCTTGCTGGAGGGTATAAAAAAAATCACCACCCTTAGCTTCCCGGAGGGTTTTACCTACGAATCTCCTGGGAAGATTTGCTTGCCTCTTGCTCCAGCTTTGATCCTTGGCTTATCGTCATCTCACCCCTGGATTTGGGACAGCAGCCGCCGTCTGATCTGCTGATCGAGGTTCATCTAACCCCGAGAGTTGGGAGGATCCGCCAGACCTACTCACGGACCTGGGACTCGCCAGCCTGCCAGCCTCCACCACCACTATGTGAGACGAACCCTTGGGTGTCTGTGAGTTCTGTGAGGCGTTACAGCGAAATTCAGAACCCTAAGACTGGGGAAATTACTGGGAGGAGGAGGAGGGGTTAATGTCTGAGATGATGGAGTGGCATGGTAGTTTGAACATTTGGGACATCTTTGACCTCTGCCTCATGGGGACCAGCCTCGTGCTGATCTTTCTAAGAGAAATTGTTCAAGCACTAGCCAAATCTTAACCACTGTACCACCAGAGTCTAGACCCTCCCCCCCCCCTTTTTTTAAACTCTTCTTGCTTATTATTTCTTCTTTGCTGTGTCTCAAACATTCCAGGCCCATTCCCACCTTAGACTCCGGGAATTTGTTCATTCCTTGTCTGGAACACTCTTTCTCACATACCTGCCGACTTTATTCACTCCCTTACCATTGCAGACCTTTGCTTCAATGTCACCTTCTTGTAAGGTCTTCCTTGACTATCCTATGTAAAATTGTAATCCAATCCCCCACTGCCACTGTGTGACTTTTCTCCAGAGTCTGATACTGGTCATATTTTACTTATTTATTGTCTCTCTCCTCCCACTAGAGGGAGGGCAGGAGGTTTTGTCTATTTTATTTCTAATTTCCTAGCACCTAAAACAGTATCTACCACTTAGTGGTTGCTCAATAAATATTTGTTGAATGAGTGAATGAATTGGTGGACAACTCTATGAAATAGATGGTATTTAAGTGCATTTTAACAAGTAAGAAGTAAGCTTTGAAGGGATAAGTCATTACCTATGTTCATAGAACCGTCTGTGATCAAGCCAGTAGCTGAGCCCTTCTCTGCCAGTTGCGAACATTCTACTCTTCCTACTATTTCATAGCTTTCTTTTTTTTTCCCAAATTTTCTGTTTTTTCCCTGTGAGTTTGATCCTACTTGAACAACTACATTATACGCTTTATAAGGGCAGTAACTATAAGCTTCTTCCTTACAGATGTATTCCCAGTGCCTAATACAGTGTTTGTAATTCATAGTAAATATTCAGTAAATATTTTAAATCAATTAAGGACTGAGAAAGAGGGTATGAGTGTAGGGGAATAGTTTTACCCAGATCCTCCAAGTACCCATATCGGGAGATTTTTTTAGAGCGTAGGGAGTGCAGTAGGAGCTCTGGTGGTAGTAGTGGTTAAGGCATTTGATTGCTAATCAAAATGTCGGTGCTTCGAACCTACTAGCCACTTCGCAGAAGACAGATGAGGTAGTCTGCTTCCATAAAGGTTTCCAAAACCAAACCAAACCCAACCCAACCCACTGCTGTCGAGTCAGATCTGACTCCTTGGGTTTCTGAGGCAGTATCACTACAGATCACAACCTTCCTTCTGAGGAGTGGCTGATGGGATTGAACCGCCAGCCTTCTGGTTAGCAGTCAAATGCCTTAGGCATTACACCACCAGAGGAAATCCAGTGGGGTTGCTATGAGTCAAAATTGACTTGATGGCAGTGAGTTTGGTTGTTTTTTGGAGGGAGTGCAGTGGTGATGATTGCCAGGTGGCCCTGCCTTTACCTAACCCTGAGTTTCACCATATCCTGGAGGGGCTCTCACTTCAAGAACTGCTGCCACCATCATGTTGACTCCAGGGAGCATAGTATTTCCTTTAATGCTTTAAAAGAGAGAGAGAGAAAGAAATTGAGAGACTCTTTTTTGGGTTCCTTTTAGCAAAGCTAAAGTTATTTTTCTGAAGAATAAAAGAGGACAATGGGGAAATAGGCTTTGAGTGTGATTCCCGAAGAAGCGAGCAGGTTTTCAAAGTACAGAATTCTGTTTCTTCTATAGCTGGCTCAAGCTAAGGCCATCCCTAGTTCACAATGGAAGAGCACAGTCTTAGAGGATTTGGCTAGGTTCTGTGCTTCATAACTTCTAGCCTATTTCACAATGCACTACTCAAACACTTTCTTCTAGGCATCTTGATACCTATGTGATCAAGACCCAAAAGCTAACTTTCCACTTTGTAGCTCACCTAGGGCTATCTCTGTACAGTGATTTGCCACCTTGACTGCATATTGGAATCCCCTGTGGAGCTTAAAAGATTACTGATGCCTACATGCCATCTATAGAGATCCTGCAGTCATTGGGCTGGAGTGTAGCTTGGGCCCTGGGATTTTTAAAGCTCCCTAGCCAAGTTTAGGCACTCAGGTGGTACAGTGGTTAAAGCATTTGCTGCTAACCAAAAAGTTGGCAGTTTGACATAGAAAAGGATGGAATCCTCCCTAACTCATTTTATGAAGCAAGCATAACCTTAATAGCAAAACCAGGAAAAGACATCACCCAAAAGGAAAACTACAGACCAATATCCCTCATGAATATAGATGCAAAAATC
>NW_006921957.1:1406391-1422656 GCF_000298275.1 Orycteropus afer afer
TTTAAGATCCCAGTCGCTGTTCGTCAAAGTAGGAGGTGGAACAATGTTTTGTGTAGTATGTTATGCCAATTGAGCTTGTTGTCCCCTGCGACTATGGTCCCGAGCCCACGGGTTCAACAACTCAGTCCCTCTGGGTAACTGGCTGTGTCCAAGCAGTGACTACCACCTTGCCTCTTGTCAGCTCTACTATACACTGTATATTCAGATCATATACATAAACTTATAGGACCGTTGTCTGCCAACCCTATACATGTTTTTGGGTACACTCGCTGCTTCATAGACATACCTAATATAAGGAGTTTCTTACTCTGGGATTTCCCACCTAGATATCTGATTTATTAGCTAGGAGAGGGGCCCAGGAACCTTAATGCTTAAGAGTTCTCCCAGGTGATTCTAATATGCCAGGGTTGAGAACCATAGACCTTTAAACCTGTCTTCATTTCTATAATCATATCTGAATATAGCATAATAACTACTGCAGAATGTAGGAGAAGTTATGTGAAGATAGTGGGTATTTTTTTTTTCTTTTGATTCTAAATGTTCTGTATTGTCTTTATGATACCTTTACAAAGAAAAAGCATATTTGAATATGCCTTCTTCTCTGTAACTTTTTTCAAACTTTAATTATGAGCTGGTGGTAGATTTTTAAATATCCACTTTATATTTTTGGTTATTAGCTCTTTCTCTAGTTTTTTCTTCATAGTCTTTTCATATTTGAACTCATTGAAGAGTTTCCTGACATTGTACTGGAGGACTGTTTATATCTTTTCCTAATCTGTAATTGAAATAAATATTTCTTTAAAGATTTAATATCTATCTACAGCATGATGAATTGCTTTTATATGGCCTTTTTCATCATGATATTATAACTCCCACCAAATGATTGGGTGTAATGGTGCAAATGAGGTACTTGTGGCCCACCAAGAGGATGAGATAGCTTGCTAACAATATAAATAAGGTTTGTGGCACCCTTGTGAGGGTGAGGCCATGTAGATAAGGTGTATGGAACTCTAATGAGGGGATTGGTCAGTTTTACCATCCCGCTACACTTAAAATGAGCCATTCCAGAGGTGGAAAACAGGGGCCTCAATATTACCAAGAAAAAAAGATGGGAATGGAACATGTCCTTTGGACCCAGGGCCCCTGTCCTGCTCCTAGACCTAGGAGACAGAGAGAGCATTACTGGAGATGGTGTGGGACGGCAAGGAGCAGTGGCAACTTAACAGTGGTGGCAGAGAGGCAACAGAACCAGGAGACCAGCAATATGGCACAGAGGTTTCCCTGGCCTATGGAGCAAGGCAATAACAATGGGTCTCCTGACCCATGGAGCAAGACAACTGAGTACCTTTGGACAAGAGGCTTCCTGGTGGAATGGCATGCCTCTGGGCACTTGTCAGTGGAGTTAGACTTGCCAACCCATGAAGCAAGAGAGCTGAGCACCTTTAGTCCAAGGTTAACTGGCCAAGTAGAGTGCTTCCATGCACTTATTAGCATAGCTAAAAGAGTTTTGTAACACTTGCCCAAGCAGGGCAGAGGCCAACCAGCCCAAAAGGCCCAAGAGGCCAAGAGGTGTGCTTGCAGGCATAGCTGAGAAGCAGCTGCCCTGACCAACCAAAGCACTGTATCCTGAGTCAGTCCTGAATTGTACCTTTTATTTCCCTAATAAACCCCATAACTGTGAGTATGATCTGTGAGTGTGTGGCCATTGCAATAGAGAATCCAGCAAAGAAGTAGAGAGTGCTGTGGAGGGATAGTTGGTTTTAGAACTGATAGTTTGGAGGGTGGTGGTGTGTTTGACCTCCACCTCATAGGAATCAATATTGGGCTGAGGCTAATGGTGATTATCCCTCCCAACTGTGAAGTTAGAGGAGGTCTCAGACACCCCCACCACATTATTTATATACTGTCTTTTCTATGCTGTCAAAGCCCCAAAAGGTCTGAGGGTAGAACAGGATAAGTCTGAAGCAGGGTTTTGATCTGGTTCATTCCATTTCAACCCCCTGCTGAGAATTTACCTTTCCATCCTAGCTATACTGAATCAGAATCTACATTTTCACAAGATCCCCAGGTGATCCTTATGTTACCTCGGGGACCTATAAGAATCACTTGGGGATTCAATGTATCTGGGGGTGGAAATGCAAATTCTCAGCAGGAATTCAAACTGAAATGAACTAGTTTGAAGCCCTGGTCTGAAGGGATGGGTAAAGACCAAATCATGGGCTTTAGAGGTAACAGTAAAAAGTCTGGGCCTCATCTTGAGGGCAAAAGATGCTGATGAAGGGTTTTAAGGAGGTAAATTTCACAATCAGTTTTGACCTTTAGGAAGGTCACTTTGTGGGGAGGTAAATGTGGAAAGAGAATGCTTAAGATGCCATCCCAGAAGCACAGATGACAGGGTGACAGCAGTGGAATGAAAGAAACACACTTATTCAAGAGGTATTTAAGATTTAAGTAGAGAGGGAGCACTGAAAAAGGAACAGGTTGGAGGTGAGGTAAAGAAAATTAGTTCCGTTTTGGTTACATACAACCACAAATTAAAAAAACCAAACTCACTGCCATCAAGTTGATTCTGACTCATAGTGACCCCCATTGGGTTTCTGAGGCAGTAAATCTTTATGGAAGTAGATTGCCCAGTCTTCCTTCCATAGAGTGGCTGGTAGGTTCATACTCATCTTCTATTTGGTATAGTAGGAACTCTGGTGGCCTAGTGTTTAAGACATTTGACTGCTGACCAGAGAGCTGGTGGTTCAAACCTACCAGCTGCCCCTCAGAAGAAAGGCTGATGGCAGTGAGTGTTTTTTTTTTTTTTTTTTTTGTTATTTGGTGTAGTAGAAAAACCAAGCACTGACTTCCCATTTCAGTTCCAACATGGAAAGAGCTTGAAAGTCATCACCCCAATCCTCACAGGAAAAAAGCCAAACAAACTGAAAAGCAGCGACTTTGCTTAGATGCATCAGAGAACTGGGGTTACAGGTAAACCACTGCTTCTAAATCTCGAGAGACAGGGTAACACAAAGAAGCACAACTTAGATGAGCTTACTAAGAGCAGAAACTGCTGGTCGGAACCCTTAAATGGTGATTGATGAATTGCTGGAAGCTGAGTATGGACTGCTTTGAGAGTTACAAACTCCTGGGCCCAGTCTGAGGGAGGCCCCCCTAATTTTGGGGGGTTTAGCTCCAAGAGCCCTACCAGGATTTCATGCTGAAGACTGAAGAAAAATCTCCCTCATGCATTGGGTGCAAGGAAGGGAAAACTAATCATTTTTAAATATTCCAAGTGCATCCTCCATAACAAAGACCTATACTCAAGGGAAACTACTTTATCTGAACCTTATCTGACCTGAGGGAAGGGCAATTAGATAATTTAGCCCCCATTAGACTTCCTGTCTCACATACCAACCAAACCAAACTCACTGCCATTGAGTTGATTCCCACTCATAGTGACCCCATCAGGTTTCCAAGGCTGTAAATCATTACAGAAGCAAACTGCCTCATCTTTCTTCCATGGAGCAGCTGGTGGGTTCAAACTGCCAACCTTTTGATTAGTAGCCAAATGCCTTAACCACTACACCACGAGAGCTCATTGTCTCATGTAAGGGGAGTAAAAAAAAAAAAAGTAGGAAACATCTCTGAAAGCCACAGCTCAGTGACTCAGACCCACTAAAAAAAAACAAAACACTATCTCTCCCCAACACCTTACCACCACATCAACAGGGCTTCAGTATAGTAATAGTGGATTACAGCTGAGAGAACTGGAAGACACAGATTCTATTTAAGTAGGCATTCTTAGGGAAACCCGAAGACAAAAAAGGAGAAAAAAGAATGAGGAAACTGAAACCACCGGCACCTACAGCTACCCAACTAAAAACCAAACCCACTGCTGTCAAGTTTAGCCTGAGTCATAGGGACCCTAAAGTCAGAGTAGAACTGCCTCATAGAGTTTCCAAAGCTGTTAATTTTCACAGAAGCAGACTGCAATATCTATCTTCTGCATAGTAGCTGGTAGGTTCGAATTGCTGACCTTTTGGTTAGCAGCCTAGAGCTTTAACCACTGCACTACCAAGGCTCCTCCCTACAGCTATAGCAAACGTTAAACACAACCCGGTTTCTACCCAGATTAACATAAAACCTCACACTAAAATCTGATCACCTCAATTTCTGTTACCAGATACACCGTGTCTGACTTTCAACAAAAAAAGACACAGCATGCTAAAAACTCAAGAGAAAACTATTCTGAAGAGATAAGGGAGGCATCAGAACAAGACTTAGACATGACACATAAAAGTCCTCACCTTTAGACCAAAAAATAACATCATAATAAACTGAGAAGATAATTGGAGTTATCAAGTATTTCATTTTACTCGGATCCACAATCAACACCCATGGAAGCAGCAATCAAGAAATCAAATGACATATTGCACTGAGCAAATCTGCTGCAAAAAACTTCTTTAAAGTGTTCAAAAGCAAAGATGTCACTTGGATGACTAAAGTGCGCCTGACCCAAGCCATGGTCTTTTCAGTCCCCTCATGTGCATCTGAAAGCTGGACAATGAAAAAGGAAGACTGAAGAATTGATGCATTTGAATTAGGGTGTTTTTGGTGAAGAATAATGAATATACCATGGACTGCCAGAAGAATGAACAAATCTGCCTTAGAGGAGTACAGCCAGAATGCTCATTAGAAGCAAGAATGCTGAGACATTGTCTCTCTTATTTTGGACATGTTATCAGGAGGAACCAATCCCTGGAGAGGACATCATGTTTAGTAAAGCTGAGGTTCAGCAAAAAAAGAGGAAGACCCTCAATGAGATGGACTGACACTGTGGCTACAACACGAGCTCAAACACACCTACTATTGAGGATGGTGCAGGACTGAGCAGTGTTTCGTTCTGTTATACATGAGGTCACTATGAGTTGGAGCTGATTCTAACAACACCTAAAACAGCACATGAGGCATAGTGATGTATTGATGAAGCTTTAGAACAATAGGTAGAGAAGAAATACTTATGTATTTGTTTATTGTCTAGTCAGTGCACATGGAAATTCTTCATAGTATCCAGGCACCATTTCTTTCTATTCAGGTCCAGGAACCATCTCTCTGTGTTTTTTCTATTGTTAATTGCATCATTCCTGGCGAATTAAAAAGCTCTCACCAAAAGAAAAAGGTAGCAATGCTGTAATTACTCACGATGCAGTGGGTTTTAGGAATTTGTTTGTACAGAAACAATATAGATCTTCTTGTTGCTCCAATTCTCCAATACCATTTATTTATCCTGGTTGCATCATCACTCATGACATTGCGTTATTCTTCACGTTGCCCATGAATACAAGCTTCCAGTGACTCTCAAAGATTGTGACTGAGCTTCATTGATGATGACTGTAAATCAGATCTTATTCAAATATGCAGCAAAGTATGAATTGTAATTGGTTTTCCGGTCGTTAAATTTTTTGTTCAAAATTTTATAGTCTAAATGTAAAACAGCCCACCTTCCAACCGTGTCTTCTCTTGGACTCTTTCAATCCCATATATCTGAGTCTAAGGGTAGTACTGCTCTAGAGGATTATTGGTTAGCAGTCAAATGCCTCAGGCACTATGCTACCAGAGCTCCCAGAGGATTATTACAAAGCTAAATTAGATAATTAGGCCAACTGCCCAGCACATAGTTTATTCTCAATAAATGTTAATTCCCTTGTTCTTTTCGCTACCACACAGAAAGAGAATGTATTTTTAAAGAAATGAAGTGTAGAAACAAAATTGAATTGGAACCATTGCAAGCTGTCCCTGGTAGACAGCTTCTGTGAGGATTGCCTATACAGTGCAGGCTGAAGGGTTTGCAATAACTTAGTGTACAGCACCCTCCCAGTCAAAATGAGATAAAATTACCAGGCTCTGGAGACAAAGATAAACTGCAGTAATGTCAGCTCCAGAAACGCTGATCAAACAGGAAAGTGGCTTGGTTTGATGAAATTGTATTGCAGTGCCCAGCAGGAAGAGCAAGGCTGGACTACCAGATCTGAATATACCACATATTCTGGATGGGTCACATCAAGCAGTCCCTCTTCTCCTTAAAGTAATAGAAGAAGGTATAGACAGTGCTCAGAGTTTATCACAGATGGCTGTACACGGGGCAAAAGCTGCAGAGAAGGCCAAGTCTGCAACGGAAGCCATGAAGAGCAAAGAGTCAGTGATGCCCAGATGGAATGGATAAGCAGACCTCAAATATGGTAGATGAAGAGAGCGACAGACAATAATGCAAGAAGAGCCAGCAGGTTTGCAGTAATGGGGATGGGAAGGAGGCAGAGAGTCAGAGGAGATAGAAATTGTCTTTAAGGACAAAAGTTTCCCTCTTGGAACTTGAGAAGCTCTATGGCATCACTAAGCAACCTTTCTTACATGAAGGCCATTTCAGAAAAAAGAAAAGAAAATGTTTAATGACAGAATAATATTATTAGAACTGAGCTAAGCTGCTTCTGCCAGGTCATGTCATTGTTCCAGAAACACATCTCTAGTAATTGGAGACATGCATCTTCATCAGAAAAGCTAGAGAGGATACACTTGAAGAAGCCGTATGAGGGTGAGCTCTGTGCTTCAGTTGTTATCCATGTCTTAATGCAAGTCTCCTCAGCACCATGGTATTGGCTGGCTTTGGTTAACTTGCTGTATTTACTTGAATAGAAACTAATGTCTATTAACTATTATTTGTTAGACAATGTGCTAGGTGTTTGCATACATGGTTTTATTTTATTCTCACAAGTGGCTTGAACTCCAGATTACTAAATTAGCATATGGAATGAAGAAAGGGGTGTGGTAGGGATCTGAGCTGAATTCATTCATCTCTCAGAGAGTTATAGAAATTAGATTACTGCTCACAAAATGTGTATTACTGATCTATAGAGTCCTCAGGAATTACCCTCAAATCTCTTCCCCATTTCCCCTAACCACCTCTCCTCCCACACTTCTGTCAAGTAGCTTTCCAAGTCAAAGTAACCAATCTTGAGGTCAATACAACAAACATTTTGTTGGGTACTTATCTTACTCTATGCCTTTCATTATGCTAAATTTTCATGGTCCTAGAGACAGAGAGATTTGAATGGATTATCACTCTTCAGTCTAAGGAGTACAGGACAATAGCTATATCCTGATCATCATTGTATCCCTCGTCCCAGGCCAGTACCTGGAACATAATAGCAAGACTGTTGCCGTTAGCATGTGTTGACTGATAACTGTATGCCAGGCATTGTGCCAGATGCTTTACTCTCAACATAATCCTGATGACAATTTCATGAAGCATTAGTATAATACTAATTTTAAAGACATGGGAATCGAGGTACTGAGCAGTTAAGTAACATGTCCAAAGACACACAGCTAGTAAGGTATAGAGCCAAGATATAAATCTAAGCAGTGACTCCATCACCACTAAATATTTGAATGAATGGAAGGAAGGAAGGAAAAGAGATGGGAGAAAAACAGAGTGTGTGAATAAGTGAGCAAGCTAAAAGTCACTGTAAGTAGAAGAATACATTGGTTCCACTTGGGAGGAGAAACAGTTGGAGAAAGCATCATACAGGAAGTGATGCTTAAACTGAATGTTGAAAAATGTGTAGATGTTTACTGGCAGGCGGAGTAAGGTAGTAAAAGCTCCAAAGAAGGCTACCTCTTCAATTATTGTACTAGATCCTTACCTCCTCTCACCTACTCAAAGCCATTAGCATATGGAATGAGGAACTGTCCCATTTCTCTCCTGCATTGTGAATTACTCTTATTCTAACCAATTTTTATTGTTAGCTGCCATCAAGTTGGCTACTGATGACTACCTCATGCACAAAGGAACAAAATGCTACCCAGTCTTTTACCATGCCCATGACCTAATGTAAATCAGATCATTGTGATCTCTAGAGTTTTCATTGGCTGATTTTCAGAAGCAGATCACCAGGCCTTTCTTCCTAGTTTTTCTTAGTCTGGAAGTTCCATTGAAACCTCTTCAGCATCATAGCAACCCTCAAGCCTCCACAGACCAAAGGGTGATGGCTACAGCTGTGCATGAGATACATTGGCCAGGATTGAACCCAGATCTCCCACTTTGAAGGTGAAAATTCTACCTCTGAACCACCACTGTCCCTAGTAACTAGCTTATAAATATGCTAAAATATTTTCTAGTCTTAAAAACACTACCTTTTTCCTATGTCCCCCATCCAGATATTGCTCCATTTCTCTGTCTTCTTTATACCAGAACACCTCAAAAAAGTAGTCTAATTCCAGCTCTTCTCCTCCTATTCTCACTTAGATCTAGTGAAATCAGAGTTTTACTACCACACTCCAATGACGCAGCTCTCATTAAGGTCAGCAGCATCCTCCACATTGCCCAATCCAGCTGTCAGTTCTGCGCTCCATCCTACTGTACCGGAAGTACCCTCTGTGTTTGACATAGTTGGTCACTACATCCTTCTTGAGATACTTTCTTCCCTTGGCAGCTATAACATCACACTCTCTCCTGATTATTTTCCTATCTCACTGCTCCTTTCAGCCTCCTACAGTACAACTCTTTGTCTCCTAAATATTAATCTTCCTAGAGCACAGATCAAGGAGCTCTGGTAGCACAGGGCCTAAGGTATTTGACTGCTAACCAGAAGGTTAGTGGTTCAAACCCCTTAGCCACTCCATGGAGGAAGACTGGGCAATCTACTTCCACAAAGATTTACTGCCTTGGAAACCCAATGAGGGTAACTATGAGTCAGAGTCAACTCAGTGGCAGTGGGTTTAAAGCACATGTCAGGCACGGCACTCCCCCACTGCAAGTCATTTGGTGATTCTTCTTTATGAGAGTGCCAACTTTCGGCAAGAGTTCACAGCCTCCAGGATCTGGCTGCCTGCCTGCCTCTGCTATCTCATCTTGTATGTAAGTGTATGGTGTTTTAGAGAACAGCCCCTCCAACGATGTTTTCTCATCAAATCCTCACGAGATCCCTAGGAATTAAGTGGTTTCTTTTTGCAGATGAGGAAGCTGAAAATCACAGTGCCGGAGGTCCCATGGCTTGTCAGTGTCCTCCATGATCGGTTCTGATTCCAGAGCCTCTGCTCTTTCCATTCCAACCCATTGCCTGACCTGCTTCCTTAAACTCAGTGCTCCTGAGTGAAGCAGGGCAGTGGACATCTGGTTCCTCCTTTTGGGTTCCAGTCATCTGGATTTCCTCTTGAGAGTACAGTGGTTTACACTCTTCACCCCAGGGCCTTGGTAGTCACGTTTGTAGGACAATGGGTGCTCTTACTGGTTGAAATGCTAAGTCTCCCAAAATGAAAGACCAGCTGCAGAGTAGGAAAAGAACAAGGGCTGAATAATTCAACCAGACATCTGTGGGGGCCTCCTGGCATTTAGAGTATGAGTGCCTTAGAGAAACTAACTATTCTGGCCTGAGGGTGTTGGCTGCCGTTAATCCTGGTAGTTTTGACCGCTAACTGCCCCAGAGGTCCCAGGCTGCTGTATGACTCAGAATCCCTAACACTCCCCCTATTCATCTCTTGCTGGGATAGTCAGGAGGCCATTTCTAAGGCATTTTAATTTGGTAATGATGTCTCCTGCCTTTGCCTTTCCTGCTGGGTTCTGGCTTCTGTGTGCCCCAGCTTGCCTGTGTTTCCTCTTCTCCATTGCAGATTACCTGACCCTGGACTGTCCCAGTGCCCTTGTTCTTGAAGCATCTTGTCAAAAGTTGATGGTATGAACTAGAGAGAGGAAGGATGTGGCCAAAGGTTTTCCTGTTGTACATTTGTTTCTGAATTTTCTGTGTTAAGAAGGATGGCTATCATCGGTCCTTCAACTTCTTTGTGAAACTTTTTGGAATCCAGAAAGTTCACAGGAACCCACAGTATAAGGTGCTAAGCAAGCACATGGTGGGGACTGGGAGACAAAGACACATCACTGGGTGCTGGGTTGATTCCAACTCAGCGATTGTATAGGACAGACTAGAACTGCCCCATAAAGTTTCCTAGGTTGTAAATCTTTACGGGAGCAGATTGCTAGGTTTTTCTCCCACAAAGCCACTGGGTAGGTTCAAACCACCAATCTTTTGGTTACCAGCCTAGAGTTTAACCAGGGCTCCTTTGAGAGATGAGGGGACTCAAAATGCCTCACCACTGGTGTACAGATGTACAGACTTTCAAAAAGCCGGATGAAGACTTCTTGGCCTCTTCTAGACCATCTCTGAAGGTGTTGACTGTTTCGGTGCTGTGTCTTGAACTTTGTGTACCTCTATGGTAGCACTTACTGTGAGCCATGCTGGTAATAGTGTAATGTTAAAAGCTCCTGCTCTGGTGTTATAGAGAAATGAGTTCAAATTCAGCATCTACCACTTACTAGCTCTATGACCCTGGATAAGTCTCTGTATTGTTTTTGAGCCTCATGTGTAAATGAAAAATTAATAGCACAGTGCTGTTGAGGAGTAATTGAAAAATCTATAATCTTTTCATCTCTGTGCCTAGTCCAAAAGGAGCTAGTAAGTTCAGTAATTGTACTAAAGTTTATGCAGGTGTGTGCTGCATACTGTCTGTTCGGCAGCATCTGACCACATATGTGCCCGTGGGGTGGGGAGGAGAGGAGTGCTTAGAAGGGCACCGGGAGGCAGGGCTGGAGTTGAGGTTGCCTGGCTGGGCTGCAGCTCTTTTGTTTTTTTTTTTCCTTCTTTAATGCTTTGTGTGTGTGTGTGTGTGTGTGTGTGTGTGTGATTTGGGTGAAGATTTACAGAGCAAATTCGCTTTCCATACAGCAGTTCACATATAGTTTGTCACATGTCATTGACCATAGTTTACCACAATGCAACAGCTCCCCTCCCACTTTCTCCACATAGTTACCTCTTCCCAATGTCCATCCCTCCATGCCCTCCTGCCCCTGAGCTGTCTCCCTGCATAAACATGGGCTGCAGCTCTTGAGCTACGATGCTACAACAGCCAAGCAGCAAGCTGTGTCTCTTGTGGCTCCTGTGGCTGCTGCTGGCAAGTGCCTGCAGGGAGACCTTGAGGCTTCTGACTCAGACTAGACTCCCTAGAGGCTCCTCAGAGAGCGCTGCATGCCCAGAGGTATCCAATTGCAGGTGCAAGTTTGCAATCCTAGAAGCTCCAGGCATTAATATGAGCCAGAACAGGTTGTGAGGGTTTACTTTTAAATGTGTGTATCAAATATATATAAACATATGTACTATATATAATACAGTGTTCATACAATGTTCAAATCACATAACATCCTGTTTCACAGAACATATTGTGGATGTTAAGCAATATATACTTGTGTGTGTGTATGTTTCACTTCTAAAATACAGCGTTTACCTAAGAAAATACTATTATTCTCTTGTTAAAAGCTTTGACTTTGTTTTGCCTACCAAATAAAGTCCAGCACCTTGACATGTCAATCAACATTTGCATTTGTATTTGCATTTCACATTTTTAATTTTATTGGTAGGGAAGGCTTTAAAATAGAGATTTCTAGAAGAAATGGCACATGGGTTTAGATGAGTTTGTCTGAATTCAGTGAGCAGTTAATCTCTCTGTACAAAGCTCTGGGCTAGCCCCATAGGGTCACATGGGTGCAGTAGACGAGACACCCGATAGACAGCGGCATTGTCATTTCTGGCTATCTGGTATAGGTGTCACCCCCACCCCACCAGTCCTCGCAGAAGGCAGCCCTGAGAGAAGGTTTGCCAGAGGGCCCCAGCACAGTGAATGAACTGGGCATTCCAGCGTTGGCAGCTGGCCCAAGGGTGGCGTCGGGGAGGTTGAGAATTGGAACTGGCAGCCAGCCAGGGCTCACTCAGGTGCCTCAGAATGAAGCGCCTCCAGCCTAGCAGTCACTAAGCCCAGTCACTGATTGTATCCTGTCTTCACTTGTGGTTTTCTCTAGGCGGTATAGGGCAGTCTTCGGTGGAAGGGCAGTGACCCCAGTCCCACACTGAACACATAAGATATTGAAACCCAGAGACACGAAGTAACATGACTGTAGTCACACAGCAACAAAGCAAGAGCTAGAACACAAGTCTTCTGAACAGTATTCAGCAGTCTTCCCTGTGGGTTCCTGAGATAGTCCTGTCAGCAAGTCAGGGTGCAGTGAAACAGACTGTCAGGGCTGTGCTGTTCTTTCAGAAAGTGATAGGGCTCTTCTGAGTGCCTATCTCTGACAAGGTACTGAGGTACACAATTAAATCAGACCGACTCTGACCTCAGGAATTGACAATATAATAAGTAGACATACTACCAACAATTACAGTAGTGTACTAAGTGCTGATGGGGGTAATAAGTGTGTGGTGTGGGGGATGGGGGGACATAGAAGCAGAGAGGAGGCATTTGGCCCAGTCTGGGGGTCAGGGAAGAAATGCCAGTGAAGTTGACCTCTAAGTTTAGCAGGCATTAGCCAGATGGAGGACAAAGAAGAACTATCCAGGCAGAGAAACAAAGCAGAACATCCTCAGTTAAATGTCTAATAGTTATATTAATAGCTGCAGTAATATACAAACCTTGTATCTATATTCAGGGCACTATGAGTAGTTCCACCTGGTTGGATCATAGTTTGTCAGGAAAGAATAGAAGCTGACGAAGCTGCGTGTGTAGGAACATACCAGCCTCATCAGGATATTACCAAAGCCTGAGCACCTCTCTCCTGTAAGTCTCCAAGCTCTATCTCCCCATCTCGGAGTCTGGATGGAGTTCCTGATTGCTTTGGTATCAGGCTTGCTACAAATAATCTATGTGAGCCCCAGTGAGTTCCTTTTACCAAATTTTGCTGAGGAGCTTTGCTTACTTATCTCTCTATTCCTCTAGGGTTTTTTTTTTAAATTATTATTATTCAAACATTGGTGTGGAAAAGGCCTAAAGTACTGATTATAGGTAATAAGCTTTATTTAAGATTTAAACACCTACAACTCTTTATGAATTAGTAATCCACTGAATGTGCAGTGCCTTGCAAGCTGTGACTTTCCTTCTTTTCTTTCTTTGTTTAGGCCTGCTGAGTTAGCCACCAAGTATGCAAACTTTTCAGAGGGAGTTTGTAAGCCCGGCTATGCTTCAGCCTTGATGACTGCCATCTTCCCCCGGTAAGTGCTACTGTTTCCTTCTACTGCCTAGGTAGGCTGGTCCAGGGTCAGGAATGAGAAACCCTGGGCTTCATCGCAAGTGATATTCTCCTGAGAAAACTGAGTCTGTTGTAACTTCCTACCTCTGTCCTGGAGTCTAGGACAGATGCCTGGAAAGCGTTTTGCTTTTAGTTGTTCCTGTCCCAGTTCTGCTGTCTGCTCCTCTCCACCTGCTCCTTAGCCCTGCCTCTTAGAGCTGGCATCTCCTGCACAACATGTTTCTATGTATGGGGAGGGAGGAGATAGAAACCTAGATGGTTACCCCATGGATGCCAGTTATCTATAGGCAGCTAGAGCAGGCTGCCCAGCACAGAAACTCCAAGTCATACTAACAGTGTCCAAACTTTTTTGGAAGCTGAGGACCAAGTAGCTGATTCAGGGATGCCTATCCAAATAAAGCAAGGAACAAAGAGGACTTTCTGAAGCTGTCTGAATTTTAGCACCTTTGCTCTTAGCCATTTTGCATTCTGGAGTTCCTGATTTTCTTGATATTAGGTTTACTGCAAAGAATCTGTGCCCAAACCAGGGAGTTACTTTTACCAAATTCTGTTGAAGGGCCTGCCTTTATCTACCTTTTCCTTTTAGGGTTTTATTTTCCTAAAGTCTTGATGTGAAAAAGGGCCTTAAATGCTGAGATTGTCTTGTCTGCAACCTGGAGTACAGTTAGACTATCAGCGTCATTTTATTCCTTTAGAAAGTTACAGGAGCTTTTGTGTCTGACTTGGAGTGGCTGGAGAAAAGGTTGCTTGGGACCCTCTGTGAGTTGGGAGATAGCACTTGGACCACCAGGAGCTGTGAATCCCTACAGTCAGCCTCTGGTGTTGGGCTCTGCTCACTGAATAGAAGACTTGCTTCCCATCCCTTAGAAGGCTAAAGTTAGGGCACCTAATGTACTTGCAAAGGAATGCTGAGAAGCAGCTTGCCCAAATGTAAGTCCAGGATATTTGGTTTTTACATCCTGTTCTTTTTCAAAGTTGAGCAATCCAAACTTTGCTCCTTGTGTAAAATCAGGGACTATATTAGTTGATAGGAGCTCTGGTAGCGTAGTGCCTAAGGCACTTGACGCTAACAAGAAGGCTGGTGGTTCAAACCCACCAGCCACTCTTCAGAAGGAAGGTTGGGCAATCTACTTCTGTAGTGATATCACCTTGGAAACCCAAGGAGGGGTTGTTATGAGTTGGGTCCGACTTGACGGCTCATAACAACATACTAGTTGATTATCTGATGTTCAAATAGAGATTTCTTTGTGTAGGGTCTGCCTTCTGAATTGACTCCAGATATTTTGCTTCCCCCACCTGTTTACTGAGCACCTCTAGAGTGTCAGGATGTTTTCTCAGACTTACATAGTCAGTCCTCTGGGCCAGAAACCTGGGAATTTTCTTTGACCTGTTTATAAAAAACAAAAGCCAAACTCACTTCCATTGAGTTGATTCTGACTCTTAATAACCCCCTTTGGGTTTCCGAGGTGATAAATCTTTACTGAAGTAGATTGCCCAATCTTCCTTCTGTGGAGTGGCTTGTGGGTTTGAACTACCAACCTTCCGGTTAGCAGTTAAATCCCTTAGGCACTACGCCACCAGAGCTCCTTTGACCTGTATGTAAGTTTCTTTTATTTTTCCTAATTGAAAGTTATATAAGCATGTGGTTAAAACCAACAAAACTCAAACAGTACAAAGAATATATATTCCTACCCCAGAACCTTTCCTTAGAGACAGCCAATACTACCATTAATGGGAACACATTATATTTATTGTCTGTACCTTGCTTTTTTTTGTTATTGTTGTATTCATTTTAATAGCATCTGATGCATCATGAGATAGAATATGGTCTATCTTGGTGAATGTTCTCTGTGTACTTTAAAAGAGAGTATTTCTGCTGTTACTGGATATTCTGTTAGTGTCCATTAGGTTGCCTGACAGTGTTTTTGAAGTCTTCTCTATCCTTACTGATATTGTGTCCACTTGTTCTATCAATTACAGAAAGAGGGGTGCTCAAATCCCTATCTGTCAGTTTTTGTTTTGTGTATTTTGAAGCTCTGTTATTTGGTGCATATATATTTAGAATTGTTGTATTCCCTTGCTGATTAGATTCATTCATTATTGTGAAATGCCCCTGTTCATCCCTGATAATAATCCGTGTTTTGAAATCTTGTTGTCTTCTATTCATATAAGCAGTGCAACTTTCTTTTGATTAGCTTCATCATGGTATATGTTTTTCTATCCTGATACTTTTAACCTATTTATATGGGTTTTTTTTTTTTTTTGGTCATACATTTTACATCTACATGTTTTATAAACCCATACAACTTTGTTTTTATTTATTTATTTTTAAACAGTCAAATATTATTTAAAGCAATTTAAAAGAGTGGAAGAGACTTTTGTATTTACTCATAAATTTATTTTTACTGTTTATCTTTTCATTTTTGTGTAGATACATATTTCCATTTTGTTTTTGTTTCTGCCAGAAGAACTTTATTTTAACATTAGTTGTATAGGCAATAAAGTTCCACTAGCTTTGGTTTGTAAGGAGGAAAAAAAAGCTCATTTTTACTTCAGTTTTGAAAAGTTTTTTGGTAGATATGCAATTCTAGGTTGATAAGTTGGTCCCACCTTATACTTGGAATATGTAGCTCTTTTTTTTTTTTTTTTTCCTTTGTTTTGGCTTACATAAAAAAAGTTTTGTCTTTCTTATCTTTGTTCCTTTGTGTGTAATGTCCTTTAGCTGTTCTTTGAGATTTTCTCTTTATCATAGGTTTTTAGCAATTTGATTATGATACACCTTATTATGGTTTTCTTTATATTTATTTAGCTTAGGGTTAATTGAGCTCATTAAGCCACCTGTGGACTCATAGTTTTTATCTATGAGTTGAATTTTTTTTTCTTATTTCTTCAAATATTTTTTTGCCCAACCCCCTCCAATATTCCAGTTACCTGTATGTCATACCACTTGTCCCACAAGGCATTGATGCTCTAAGTTTATTTTTTCATTTTTCAATCTTATTTCTGTCTGTACTTCATTTTGGATAATTAATATTATTATGTCTTCATTTTCTTTTTTTTTTATTATTATTGTGATTTGGGTGAAGATTTACAGAGCAAATTCACTTTCCATACAGCAGTTTACATATACTTTGTCTCATGACATTGACCACAGTTT
>NW_006921957.1:1425316-1425965 GCF_000298275.1 Orycteropus afer afer
AGTATTAATCTTCTGTATTTCTATTTGTAGATTTAGAATCATTTCTAATTTTTCATTTGTTTTGTCATTTTGTTCTTGTATTTTCTTCCAAAATTTTTGTAAGGTTTTTTCTGTGTTTTCTTTGGTCTGTCTCTCAATCCTTCAAAGACACCTAAAGATAATTCTTTTGAATTCCTTATCAGAGTTCCAATGCTGCTTCTTTCTCAGGGATGTGTTCTGGGTCTGTATCCTGCTCCCTTGTTTCTACCACTTTATCCTGCTTCTTTGTGCGGACTGTGACGGTCTGTTGTCTCCTAGGCATCGTGGCGTTGTTGTATTTAGATCTCTGTTAAGTGTTTGTGAAGAGCAGTCAAGGGTGATTCCGGCTCTTCTTGGTGGTTTTTTATCGTTGGCTTATTGGTGGAGAAGGAGGTACTGGCTGTCGCTCAGTAAGTGAAGTTGCAGGAGGTGTGGGTGTAGTTGTGTCTTATGAGGACTGTTGTTGTCTCCCACTCAATTAGACACAAATTACAATCGAATGAACTTCAAAAAACTTTTCAGTCTTGCAGGTCCCAAGTGTCCTTGGGGTTTCTGGAAAGCGGAACGTGTTCTTAAGCCCCAGGAATCTGCGAGAGCACTGTCTCTTTAAATATCCAAAATAGTCAAGCTG
>NW_006921957.1:1426325-1446386 GCF_000298275.1 Orycteropus afer afer
CTGTGCTGTCCCTGGCTAGAAGGGTGATTTTTAGGTTAATTCTTAAGTCCTACCATCACTCGGGAATCTCCAAGCTGTCTGTGCCATCAGGATTGCTCAGGATCGCTGCCAGACCGCAGCTCCGTATGTCTCC
The DNA here is from genome assembly GCF_000298275.1 of Orycteropus afer afer. Classification (NCBI taxonomy): domain Eukaryota; kingdom Metazoa; phylum Chordata; class Mammalia; order Tubulidentata; family Orycteropodidae; genus Orycteropus; species Orycteropus afer. The sequence goes on from NW_006921957.1 coordinate 1,426,459, forward strand.
TTTTTTGGTATTTTCATGCAAACTCTTCTGCTAGTTGGGATTTAGTCACTTCTATATCCTTCCCTTCAAGGCTCAGGGGTCCAGGATTATCTTCTGTGTCTGTGTTACTTTGTTTTCCTTTTCTTTGTTGAAGAGGGTCTGTGCAGTCTTTCTGCCTAGTCCTCCATCTTGCCGGAACCTCTCTCTATGTCTTCATTTTCACTGATCTTTTCTTTAATAGTGTCTAATCAGCTGTTAATCCCATCCATTTTAATTATATTTTCATTTCAGATGTTATGCTTTTAATCTCTCTAAATTCCATTTGGCTTTTGTGTATTGCTTCCATTTCATTCCTTATTATGCTCATGTTTTCTTCTACCATCTTCAACATGTGGAACATATTTATAATAGCTGTTTTAACATCATTGTCTGCTAATTTCATCATCATTTCTGGTACTGTTTCTATTGATAGATTTTTCTCCAGATTATAATTATGGTTCATATTTTCCTGATTCTTTGCATTTGTTGTGATTTTTTTTTTAACTGGATTCCAGATGATGTGAATTTTACATTATTCTGTGATAGATTTTGTTGTATTCATTTAAATAATGCTAGATTTTGTTTGGACATGTAGGTAAATTACTCAGAATCAGTTATATCCCTTTGAGACTTGTTTTTAACCTTGTTAGGATAAGTCTTGAACAGCTCTTTGTCTGTTGTTGTTGTTGTTGTTATGTGCCATCGAGTCGGACCCAACTCATAGCGACCCCTCCTTGGGTTTCTGAGGCAGTTTCACTACAGAAGTAGATTGCCCAACCTTCCTTCTGAGGTGTGGCTGGTGGGTTTGAACCGCCAGCCTTCTGGTTAGCAGTCAAGTGCCTTAGGCATTATGCTACCAGATTTATCCCCACAACAAATGACATCCTCCTAAGGGCTCTACCCAGTGCTTCATGTATTATGAGGTCTTTCCACTCTAGCTGGTTCATTTCCAGTCTGGTTTGTTTGAACACAAGCAATTTTTAGTCCTGTGTGAACATTAAGAATTATTTGATCTGCTGCTTTCTGTGGGTTTTTTCCCCCAGCATCAATTTCATCTCATGTATACATAGATTAGTACTTAATGAATGATTTGAAGGGACCCCTTTGCAAATCTCCAGAACTCACTGTGCAGCTCCCTCCTTTAGTAGTCTTCCCTATATGTTCCAGCCTTTTTGGCCTCCCTAAACTTTGATCTATCTTCTCATCTCAGAAAGACCATTGGGCTCTGTTAGGGTTTCCCATCCCTGCACTGTGGCTTGTAAACTGTCATTTACCAGGCAGTAACATGGGCAATTGTGATGCTCACTTTATTTGTTTCCTTTTCTCAGGATGAGGCCAAAGTCTGACAGCTCTTATTTTGTGTATTTTGACTGATTCCTAGTTGTTTAAGGTGGAAGGTAAATATCACCCCTATTACTCCATCATGGCTGGAAGCAAAAGTCCTGTCATTCATTTTTACATAGCAGTCCATTATATAAATGTACCAAAGTTTGGTAATCAACTGCCTATTGATGGACATTTGGACAAATTCCAATCTTTACAATTACAAACATTACTTCAGTGAATAACCTTTTTTTTTTGGGGGGGGGGTATATAATTTCCTGTATGTGGGGAATATAAAATTAAATTATATTTCTGGATCAAAAGTTATAGGCATCTGTAATTTTGATAGATATTGGCAAATTTCCCTCTATAACAGTTTTATAATTTATATATGCACATTGTTTATGAAGGTGCCTTTCTCTATTTTCTTCTAATACTGTTACATTTTTATTATTAATAGTTTATTATTAATCCATCTGATATGTATGTGTGTGTGTTGTGGGGTTGGGATCCAAGTTTGTTTCCTCATGTTTCTTGACAATTTGACCAAAAAATACTATGTATATCCAGGGTGTTGATTTTTATAACATCAGTATACTGATGCCAAAAGGCTTGATGCAGCTCTTTGCTGTGTTTTAACACAATCTAAAAAGGTAAACCATTAAATCTTTATCTTTATTTATTTATTTTTTTTACTACCAAGTGCTGTGTAAAGTATACATTCTCACTCCATTCATAAGCCTAGCTCTTAGTCCACCCTGTCATTGACCCCCACCTCTGGGATGCAGATTGGGAAGTAGGCAGTAGTGGAAGAACGGGTGCCAAAATGTCATTCCATCCAGGCTTCAGAGTCCTGCTTCTCTGGGGAGCCAGTCTTCCCTCTTACACCTTCGTGCTACTTGCTGGACAACCCTCCTTTCTTCCTCAAGTCTTTCCTGCCTGGATATGTCTTCTTCTAATGAGTGAGATAGAGAAAGAGTAACATTAGATCCAAAGGAATTCAAATTTATTGAGCACTTGCCCTGCTCTAAGGCCTTTTGTATGCGTGGTCTCATGGAAAGAAGTCTTACCCAACCACCAGCCACACACACACACACACAGTTACTCTTTCTCAACCTGTGCCATCATAGTGCCTCACACATAGCTCTGTTATTGTACTTATAATTATTTACTAATATTTTTTTCTCTCACAGTATATTGTGGATTTTTTAGTATAGAGGCATGCTTTTGTTCATAGTTGGCAACACCTGATAGAGACTTTCACACATAGTAAGCAGTTAATATTTATTTTATGAAAGAGTATTAATGTCTATCCTATAATAAATGTTGATACAACACTCTTTCAGTGGGGTCACTGAAGAAAAGTAATTATTAAGACATATACCAATACATGATTGCTTGGAAAGATGATAAGATTTGGAGACAGAAAGTTCTCACAGCTTTTTCACTTAACAGCCTGTGTGAGCTTGGAAAAGTCTGAATATTAGTTATCTCATCAGTCAAATGAATCAAATGAGATGATGTATCTTAAAACTGTAGATGTTAGATCATTCCAACAAAATTTAATGTTAGATAATTATTAAATGGATTTTTTTTTTCATTGACTTTCATTATAATCAGATGAGTTTTTTTCAGGGAGAAATAAAGAGAATAGGCTACAGTAAACATTTTAAATGTAAGCTTAAAGAAAAAAATATAATTTGTAAAACCTTACTCAACACATTTTTATGTTTGAGTGGCTTTTATGCTTTTGGTGAAAAGATTGAGCATTGCATCTTAAATGGAGCCAGTGGAGCCACTCAGCAGTGGGAGTGAGTTTGGCATCCACAGGCTAAGCTTATGGTAAACAGTTTCCTCAGATAGGAAGCAGAGAGCCCTGACTCAGGCTGTGGCCATGATGCAGAGTGATAACAGCAGCAACAGTGATGGCTAACATCTATAGAGCATTTACTATGTATGTATCAGTCCCTTTGCTAAGAGTTTTTCTGTTTTAATCTTCCCAGTAGGTCTATGAGGTAGGTATTATTATTAGGTCAGTTTTAAATATGAGGAAATGGAGGTGAGGAGAAGTCAAGCAGTTTTCTTGAGGTTGCACAAGTAGGAAGTATTGAAACTGGAAATTGGACCCAAGCAATCTGACCACAAAGCCCACATTCCTAACTATTGGATTCTACTTCCTCTCACAACTAGTGTTTCATGAACAGACTGGCTAGTGGCCAAAGTACAGAGGTTTCCTAGATGCCTAGTTGTGGCTAATAAGGTCCTGGTATAGAAATTGTCCCCTTGTCTACAGAGGAAGACCAGACTTCTCTAGAGAGACACTTAGTTTTGTGAAGGCCAGGGTGCATGAGATAGGTACTTGGTACTCTGTGCCTGTAATTCCCACACAGCTAAGGAATCATTGCTGTGCTCCAAGCTGGCTGAATTCCCCAGAGTTCGAGGCTGGCCTTTGAAACTTTTCTGAGTTCTCTGAGGCAGGAAGTCTGGAGTGTTGACACAGAGTCCCTGCTGCTTGTTTTGGGACCCTTGTGTGAGAAGGTACAGAAGGCCTATTCCACTGCCCTGGGGGCTTTGAAAGCTTGTGGGCTCCTGTCCAGGGGAGCTGGGTGTCTGGTATCCCCATATTCCACAGCCATTCCTTTCCTGTCCTTCCAGAGAAGGCTTCCAAGATTTTTGTCATTAACATCAGGGAAGATGTTAAGATTGAGTGGTATTATTGCTAAATATTGTCCATATCATAAGTTACAGAGGTTCACTGTCCACTGTCCACTGTCACTATCTACAGAATTATTGTCCTTTCAGACTGGGAGCATGTTGGGTCCCATCCCAGGGGTATGCAGAAGACGTGCTGCAGTTGTTTTCTCTGCTTCCTCATGTCTTTCTCTTAATCTCTGTAGTCTGCCTTCCACTCCCACTCTTCCCCTGCCTGAAATGCTCTTGTCCAGATCACAAAAGCACTAGCTGACAAATCCAATAGATGGACATTCTTTTCTTTGAACTCTCTGAAGCATTTGGCAGTATTGACTTCTTCCTCCATTTTGAAACTCTCTTCTTATTCTGTATCCACATTCTTATTCTGTATCCAAATTCTTATTCTGTATCCAAACTCCTTCCCAGTTCTCCTGCTACCTCTAATCTTTCCTTCTCAGTCCTGTTTGTAAGCAATCTCCTTTTCTTATGCCCATACTTAAATACTGGTGTTCCCAGGCTTCAGATATGGCCTTCTTTTCTTCTCACTCCACGTCTCCAGCTAATTTGAATGTGCCAAACCACCCACTGCCATCGAGTCAATTGCAACTCATAGCAACTCTGGAGAACATGGTAAAACTGCCCCATGGGTTTTCCAAGGCTGTAAATCTTTATGAAAGCAGACCTCATCTTTCTCCCATGGAGTGGCTGGTGGGTTTAAATCACTGACCTTTTGGTTAGGCAGCTAAATGCCTTAACCACTGTACCACCAGAACTCCTTTTTGAATGTGCTGATGACTACCAAATCTGCTTGTAGCTTAAATCCCTCCTGATCTCTAGACCCAAATGCCTCAATTCCTGCTGGACAGCTCCATTTGAATAACCCTCAAGCACCTCAAACTCAACATACTCAGCTCACTGAATTTCCCCTAAATCGGGTCAATCCCCATTGCCTGTTTCAGTGAATGACACCACTATCTACTCTGTCTCCCAAATCAGAAGTCTGGGAGTCATTCTTTCATTCTTTCTCCTTCTTTCCCCAAATTCCACTCTAAAGCTTCCCTGCAGAGTGTGCAAAGATTGATAGCCTGCATGGACAAGACAGACTCAATGCCTGCCTTCAACCTAGACTTCAGCTAGAAGCTGGAGGAATTGCCATCTGTGTCCCCTTGGTTTCTCTGCCATCATTTTTTTTTTTTTTTTAATCCTCACTGTCAAGTGTTCCAACCTTTTCTGGGAAATAATGCATGATGTGCTTTTAAATTAACTCTTTTTCTTGTCTCAGGTTGCCCCTTCTCCCTCTCTCCCCTGCCACCCCCCTCCCCTGAGTACCCTATAGCTTACACACCCCATTTCTCCTCCCTCTTCACTTTGTCTTCCAACCCTCCCTGGTTGGGTCTGCAGTTCATGGCTGGATGTTGTATTTTCTTTGGAAAAGTCCCCTTCCCTAGGTGATCGGAGACCCACACTTCTTTGCACAAATGAATGTTGCAGACCCACCTGTTGAACTTCCCCTGGTTATGAATTCATCTGCTGCAGGTGAAGAGCTAAGTCTCAGCCTGCTAACTGCTCTTGATACTATCAGAGTGTGCCTTGTCTCCTGCCCCGGGTCAGGACCTGTGGAGCTGTCTCATCCTCCCTCTAACTTCTCCCTGAAGGCAAGTGCCAGGCAGAATCCTTGGTAGAATGCCCAGACAGGGCACCCATCAGTTTTGGAGTCTGTTGTGTACTGGGGAGTCAAAAGTGACATGAGCCCGTTTGCTACATGATAGGTACAGAAATCTATAGTAAGGCTTTGAGGATGTTTACAGCAATTTGATAGTACAGTAAATTTATATGTGTTAAATCTAATTTTTTAAAAATGAGGTTTATGTTTTATTTGAATGTTTCATTCAGTTTTTCTTGCAATTCATTTAAATTGTATTTTACAAAATTATCACTCTGTGACAATTACATTGAAATTTAAATTGCACAACAAACTGGTCCTTCTCCACAGGTGGTTTAAGAAGCCCTCCTGAACTGTAGTGTTAAGATCCCAGGCTTTGGGAGTGAATAGGACTGGGTTGGGCTTAACCTCTCTGAATCTTCATTTCCTCATCTGTACCTTCTTACATCAGGGTTAAGGGAGATGGCAAAATATCCAGAGGGTAATAACTTTTCTAGAAGAGATGAGGGCACAGGATTATGGAAGCACAGAGGAGACCCTTCAGCAGGAAGGGGTGATGTGAGATTGACTGGGAAGACTTTCTGGTGCAGGTGATGTCTGAGAGGATGGGGCTGTGGTAGCAAGGTGGGACACATGGGTGGGGAACAGCACGCTCCCTTGTAGACCCAGTTCAGGCTCAGCCCCAGAGCAGGAAGCCTAGATGTGCTTCGAAGCGCAGTCCCTGGTGAGAGCAGGCAGGCAGGCTGCATTCCTGTGGTGTTTGAAGATTGATCTTGTCAGATTAGCAGCTTTGCTTTTCTTGGTTCAGATACAAGATCCCCACGTGGGGAGCTCTGCTGCCTGTGAAGAGCGAAAGCTGGTGAAAGCACAGAACGTGATCCTGGCTCTTCTCCCAAATTGAGTGAGGCTCCAGGCCAGGAACTGGCTCCTAGATGAGACGAAGGGCCCATGTCTCAGCTCCACCCACACAAGGCCCAGAGATTGAGGCAGAAACTCTGGATTGAGGAAGATGCTGGCATTTTCAGCACAGTGTCCTGTTCTCCCAACTCTGTCTACACCCTAGAGGTCACTGTGTGCCTGTCCCTCACCAAATAAATAATCAGAGCTAGAGGAGAGAAGCAAGCTGAAGCCTCATCTCTCCTAGGTAGAGGCAGGACACCAGTCCATGCTTGCCTCTTGTCATGAGAGCTTTCTAGTCTCTGCCTTTGTGCCATGCAGAGTCCAGGCCAGTGAAGTAGCCAGAGGGAAGCCACGGCCCTACCCAGAGAGCCAGAGGTCTGATTCATTAATTCAGAAAGATCTGGGTTGGAGGAAAATAAATTGGAAATAATCTATACATAAAACACAGAAAGTGGACACAAATGTCTGGGATGATGTGGAGAGGTTTGGTTAACATGGCCTCTGCTCTTGGGATCCCCTGATGGGGAAAACAAAAACACTGCTGGTGACAACATCTTGAAAACAGGTCTGGTAACAGCTGGCCCCGGGACATCTTTGTGCCTGTCTTTGTTGGGACAGACATTTCCTCCCTTCCCTGTGTTCCACATGCTTAGTATGGGGAAGTTTCCTACAGCAGGACAACTTGAAAACCAATGGTTGATAAAAATAAGAGACCTTTCACTCTGCTACTTGGTCCCTCAAGTGTCTGGGTCAGAGGCCAGCTGCCATCTTGCCCCAAAAGCGTACCTCCAAATGGAGAGGGACTCCAAACAGGGCAAGAGATGTGCCTAGGGTGGAGGCTCAGAAATAAACTCTGTGGCCTGATTAAGGATGGGTCTGTGTCTGCTGTCAGCACTGGTCCTGCTCCCATGCATCCAAGGGTGACTATGAGCAGAGTAAATGGTTGTCTGCACCTCATTCCTTATCTCTACTACCATCATGCATATCCCCAGGTTTGGCAAGAAGGATTTAGGGCAGAACTTGGCTCAGCTTTGTTTGCCCTTAGGCCATTTTAAAAAAATGGTTTATTTTGTTGTTGTGAATGTACGCAGCAGAGCACACACCAATTCAACAGTTCCCACATGTACAATGCAGTGACATTGATTACATTCTTTGAGTTGTACAACTATTCTCACCCTCTTTTTCTGAGTTGTTAACTCAGAAACTTCCTCATTAACATAAGCACACTGTCCCCTATGGTTCCTGTCTAATCTTTCAAGTTGGTCTTGTCAATTTCATCCACTGTAGATAGTTCTTAAGAGTACAATGTTTAATAGCAAAGTTCACAAAGCAGAAAAGAACAAATGGTGATGAAAGTGAAGAGACCGGGAACACTCGAACACTGCTGGTGGGATTGTAAAATGGTACAACCATTGTGGAAGGTGGTATGGTGTTTCCTTAAGATTGGAAATAGAAATACCATATGATCTAACTATCCCAATACTAGGTATATATCCTAGATAAATAAGAACCATAACACAAACAGATATATGCACACCTATGTTCATCATAGCATTATTCACAATAGCAAAAAGATGGAAATGACCTAAGTGCCTATCAGTGGATGAATGGATAAACAAACTATGGTACATACACACAGTGGAATACTGTGCAACATTAAAGAATAATGACTACTCTGCAAAGCACCTCATAACATGGATGAACCTAGAGGATATTATGCTGAGTGAAATTAGTCAGCCACATAAGAACAGTTATTATATGAGACCACTATTGTAAAAACTAAGCAAAGATTTACACACAGAAAGAATTGTTCTTTGAAAGTTACCAGGGGTGAGAGGGTAAGGGAGAGACAGTCACCAAGAGAGGGTACAGATGTATTAACTTGAGTAAAGGGAAAGGCAATATACAATAAGGGGAATGTGAACACAAAATGATCAAGGCAGTGGAAGAGACAGGGAGGAGCACAAGAAGTAAAGGCCACAAAGGTGAATTCTTTAACATACCCAATCCTGCAATGATAGTAAGAACAATAGTTTAGCAGTGGATGCATAAATAGACACTCATGCTGAACAGGGTGGGAAGGCAAATGGAACTTTACCCACGAATATATATGTTTGACAGAGACTATCTCCACCTATATATTTGTATGTGTTGCAAATATATCCACAAATGCAGTAGAGTATACAGGTGACAAAGTTATGAAAACATCTTAGTCATAACCAAACACCTTGAAAGAATGAGTTGCTGGGTCTGGAGACTCCTCAGGACCATAGTCTCATAGGACACTAAGGTCACTTGGCATAACATAGTCCACAAGGACAGTGTTCTACTTCTTTCTTTGGTGAGTAGTGACAAGGGTCTTGAAAGCTTGTGAGCAGCCACCTAAAGTACAACTATTGGTCTCCTCTCCCTCCCCGCCCCCCAGTGGAGCAAAGAAGAGTGAAGAAAATCAAAGATATAGGAGATAATTAGTGTGGCGGATTAATGGAGCACATGAACCCCAGCCTTCATAACCCTGAGACCAGAAGAACCAGATGGTGCCCAACCACTGCTGACCACTCTGAAAGGGATCACAATAAGAGGTCTCAGATAGAGTGGGAGACAATGTGGAACTAAACTCAAAACCATAAAAAAAAAAAAAAAAAAGAGAGAGAGAGATCAGGTTTACTGGTCTGATGAAGACTGGTAGAACCCCTGAGACTATGGCTCTTACACACCCTTCAAGCTAGGAACTGAACTGAAGCCTGGTGACTCAACTGTCAGCCAAATGATAGACAGCCCTATAAGGTGAACAGTAGTATCAGGAGGGTATGCACTCATTACAACAATCAAGCATATGAGATCAAGAGAACAGCATTTGCCCAGGGATAGAGCTAGGAAGGTGGGAGGGCATGAGGAGTAACGAAGGGAAAGGGTGGGTGTAGGGAGGAAGTGGGAAGAATGCTGTTACAGTGTGAGGATTGCAGTAAATGTCACAAAACTGAATGTGTGTGGCTTGTTGAATGGAAAACCAATTTGCCCTGTAACCTCTCACCCAAATCACAATAAAAATTTTAAAAAGAGCACAATGCTTAAGGTAGATTTTGTTTACTAGTTAAGCTATTGTTTGGTTTTAAGAGTTTAAGGAATACTTTGGTTTAAGATTATCTCAGGCCATTTTTTACTTGCTCTAACCCTCTGCCTCTACTCCTATGCCTTTCTCTTCCTGCCCAGAAGCTGTTGCATGCACAGCTGCCCCTGATATCCAGGTCCCCTCTTCCACCATGGATTTGTCACCTCTCTTTGCCTACCCTTAAGGAGGATGCAATGAGAATGATCACTGGTTTGATAAGGTCCCATGAGCCCATGTGGGTCCCCTACTGGAAAGAGTCCTTGCTCAGAAGCAACAACCGATTTTTTTAGCATGGTCAGCAGCTGCCTCTGATGTAGCCAGTTTTGCTTGTAGCTTTGTCTTCCCGGGGTAAAATGAGGAAGAGTGCAAAAGGCAGCAGGGCAGATCCCAGCCAACCAGGCCCCACACTCAATATCGTGGAGAAAGAGCATGTATCCAGTAGACATGACCTCTAGACCCAGCCCTGTTTCCACCGTGCTCCAACAAAGTCGCAGACCCTCATAGAGACATATTCCTTTGTTGCCATTCAGATTTATTGAGAGGAAATAAAGAGTTTGGGAGTTTCAATCTGGCAAGGAGAGCTGTCAGCACAGGAACAGCTGTACACGGGGCACAGCTTCAGGAGGAAGGGGTGAGCCTGGGTCCATCCCCTCTGTGTTCCAACACCTACTCAGGGACTCCCAAGAGAGATGTTTGTTAAAGGAAGAGAGAAAGGGCCAGCGTTCTCTGCCCTGCTTCCAGGTCTCCACAGCTGACCTCAGTGAGCAGCAGAGCTCTTGCTTGTCCAGCTATGAGCCCCATTCAAGAAAAGGTTTAATAGCTGGATGCAAAGAGAGCCAGGTAAAGACATGTTCTACAGCCGCTGTGTTCCCTCTAGCTGCAGGTCACTCATTTCCTTCCCAGGCCATGAGCGGGCCTAATTGCATTATAGACTACATTACAGACTTTTCTGTGGGTTGGCTGAGATTTCAGGAAGTAGAGCACTTTCTAACTGGGGCAAAAGTGATCTGGCCACAGTCAGACTATCATCTTATGGCTTTGTGGGTGAGGCTGGCCAGGGGAAGAATGGAGGGGACATCTTTGCCATCTGATTTCAACATTGGATTAGTGATCCCTTGTGGTTGGGGCTTTGCCTGTACCCATGCCACGGTCACACCATCACATTCCTGCTATCTTAGCAATGACAAATGCTGCTAGAAGCCCCCCTCCCTTGGTCTGGACAAGTGAAAAGCATTTGGGTTTTAGAGTTGGGAGGACATGGGTTTGACAATTTCCTTAGTCATTTTGAGCTTCAGTGTCCTCATCTGGAAGGTGGGAGTAAGGATCCCTGTCTCCTGGGAAGTTATGAGGATTACATGAGATCACACGCACGAGGCCCCTGGCTGGGTGCCTGGCCTACAGAAGCCCTCTGTCAGTGATGGTAATTGTTGTAGCTGTTCTGTCCTCATGCCCCAACTGCTTTGACTCTCATAGAGACCTTCCCGTAATGTCTCTTGCCCAGGAGCTGTCAGAACTTGTGTGGGCCATACACACAAACCCAAGTGATTGGCATTTGTTGATATAGGAGTGCCTGCACATATCAGGAAGTGTGGCTTTTGGCAACCCCAGCCACACGGGATGCAACTGATAACTTGTAATTTAATAAAAAGGCTTCTGACCACCTGACAGAACTGTCAGAGCACCAGGGAGCTGTTGTCTTCTGCCATAACCCCCAGGTAGTCTTTACCTATTAAGCTGTAACTTTTACACCTTTACTCTGTGTGCATACTCTTCCCCCAACCTCGAATGATCTTCCCCAAATTCTCTGCCTTCAGAACCACTATTTTCACTTCAAGAAGTAGCTCAGATATTACTTGGCACAAAGCACAGCAATCTCTGCTGAAAGAACTGCTTGTGACAGGCTTCTTCAGAAGGGACCGTGGACAAGGCAAGCATGCATCTTGATGGGCTGTCCACACGCGAGTGGTGCCTCTCAGTCTGGAGTGTCCCTCCTCATAATTCTCCACCTTCAGGACTCCAACTCAGATGCTCCTTCCTCTGAAGCTTTGACCCTGGGTCCCCAGGCAGAGTCAGGCTTGGGCTCCCACAGCTCTTCATGCATCCCTAGTCTTTGTCTGATTCCACCTTTAATTTACCCTGTTATTGCCTGAATTAATTGGGGACAGCTTCTACTTCCCTTCCCTTTGTATGTCCTATCACCACAATTGTCACTGCTGGTTTTGACTTGGGTTGGAAAATATAAGTGGGGGGGGGGGCGGGGATCCTGCTGTGATGTACCTGTGTGTTCTGCTACATCCAGACCTACTGAGCTGCTGCACCTGGTACTCAGGAATTCCATTCCAGCAGCATCAATAGTGGGAAGGGACTAAAGTGATTCTAAGAATATGTTAAATTCTAGATAACTCTTCCCTCTAAGCATTGAATTTGATGATCTCACTCAGCTCAAATAATTGAGAATTGCATGTCTGTTTGTTCTCTCATTTAATGCATCTTTATTGAGTGCTTTCTTTGTGCTGAGCTCTGTGTTGGACACTGGAGAAATCATTTTAAAAAATACAGTCACAAATCCAACTCACCATCAGAGGAAGTAATTTGAAGCCATCCATTAGAGTTGTGGTGACATTCAGGCCAGGTTGAAAAGTGGGAGACTGGTCTGAGAGCTCCCTTATCACTGTGCCCTAGCACCTTACCTGGTGCCACTGATGAGAACATGGGTCTATGGGAGCCTGCAGCTGCCAGCTCTGGCCAGAGGATGTGAGGGAAGCCACCCATCCTGGGCTGGAGGCTGTCACATCGTAGCTCTGTGGGCTAGTGCAGGACTAAGAGGATGACAGCTTTGGAGCCTCAGAAAAACTGGCTTGTGAATGGCTTTGCATGGACCGGAGTTACAGACAGACAGAATGACAACTGAAAAGACTCTTCTGAGCAAGTCGTCTTGGCACATTCACCCAAGTCAAGCCCAAACAAAAGGCTGTTGATGACATTTCTTCCACACAAGTCACGAAAAGCTTCAGATTGAGGCTGAGCAATTTCTGCTTCTGCAATTCAGAGACCATAAAGAATGAAGAATGGCTTGGGGAAAGCGTGGCTCCATCGCTAAACCAGGGTCCACCCCCTAGGACTGGGCATGTCTGCACAGCATGTGATCTTAATCCTGGGAGCCCCCTACAGAGGCTCTAGTGGGGCAGAGAATGCCCTTGGGTGAGAGAAAGCTCCTCTATGTCTGTGGGGCTGGGACCAGGCCTCCAGCTAGATCGTTACCTTGCACATTCCCATCTGGACCTTGCCAGTGGTGACCACTTGCCCACTTCTGAGCTCCAGAGATTCCCCAGTAGATTCTGCCTCTTTCCCAGCCTTATAGCACCCACTCTCTGCCAAGCCTTGTGCAGAGCTCTGGGGTACCATGACAAGTGAAAAGCAGTTGCTGCCTCTGAGGAGCTTACAGAGAATGGATGAGAGAGACAAACAGAACAGTGTGGTTGTCTGTGTAGTGACTGTGGGAATACAGCAATCACAAGGAGCTGTGCAAGCATGGTTAGGCGACACCTTATCAACCTGTGGGGTCAGGAAAGCCTCCCTTCTGGAGGGGACACTTGTGCTAAATGTTGAAAGACCATTAGAAACTGACCAGGCAAAGAATTTGTGTGTGTATGTATGTGTGTGTGTGTGTGTGTGTGTGTGATTTGAGTGGAAGATTACAAAGCATATTCATTTTCCATTCAACAGTTCATACATATTTTGTTTCATAACAGTGATTGCAATCCCTATAATGTAACAGCTCTCTTCCCATTTCCTCCCTGTGACCTTTTCCATGTCCTTCTTTCCTATGCATTCCTGTCCACTGAGCTATCTCCTTGTGCAAATTCTACCCTTTTGATCTCCTGTGGTTGATTGCGCTAAGGAGTGTATGTACTTGCTGTAAACGTTCACCTTATATGCCTGTCTATTGTTTGGCTGGAAGCATGGGAGTGAGTTCAATTCCAGGCCCAAAGGGTGACTAGGGGCCATTGCCTCAGGGGTTTAACCAGTCTTTATCAGACTGGTAAGCCTGGTCTTTTACATGATTTTGAGTTTTGTTCCACATTTTTCTCCCCCTCTATCTGGGATCTCCTATTTTGCTCCCTTTCCGAGTGGTTGACAGTGGTACCTGGGCACCACCTAGTTCTTCTGGCCTCAGGGTAATGTAGGCTGAGGTTCCCATGGTCCACTAGTCCTTTGAACTAATTGTTTCCACAGGCAAAGAATTTTTGAAAGGCATTCGCTGAGCAGCAACTGGGATCTTAAAAGCTTGCAGCTGGCCATCTGGATTTAATGATGGGTCTCTCCTAGTCCACAGCAAAGAATAATGAAGAGAATCAAAGACACATGGAAACTATTAGTCCAAGGGACTGGTACACCATGTGATCCTTGGCCTATATGACTAAGACCAGAAGAACTATATGGTACCCGGCTACCACTGTCAACCACTCGGAGGGGAATCTATGTAGAAGATCCTGGGTAGAGTGGGAGAACAATGTGGAGCAAAACTCAAAATCATGAAAAAGGACCTGGTTTGCTGATCTGATAGAGCTGGTGAAACCCCTGAGACTGTGGCCCCTAGAAGCCCTTCAGGTCTAGAATTGAACCCACTCCTGTAGCTTCCAGCCAAACAAAAGACAGGCATATGAGGTGAACATTTACCTGAGGTAGATACACTCCTTGGAGAGAACAGTCATGGGAGAATAGAAGGGCTATGTATGAACAGGGAGACATCTCAGGGGGCAGGAGTGCATGGAGGGAAGGGCACAGAGAAGAGGTAACTATAGGGAGAAAGTAGGAGGGAAGCTGTTGCATTGTGGTAAATTGTAGTCAATGTCATGAGACAAAGTGTATGTGAACTGCTGTATGGAAAATGAATTTGCTCTGTAAACTTTCACCCAAATCACAATAAAAATAAAAATTAAGAAAACAGGAAAAAAAGGCACTCACTGAGAGAAGGAGATGCACTTGCTAGTAATCTGGCCTGTCGAATGCAAGTCCTGAAGAGTAGGAGCCTTGAATGCCGTTCTTATTATGAGGTCAGCGAGCATTTCAGAGCAGGGAGGGAGGGACAACATTGAGTTTGTACTTTAGGAAGGTCATGGGGAGAAAGAATTAGAGGAGGTGAGACTGAGAAGGGAAGTCCTGGGAGGCAGTGAGATATCAGGGAAGGGAAATGACAACAGTAAGTGACTGTTGTAGAGATGACTGAGACAAGCAAAAACTCACCCACACTTTGTCTTGGGCAGCTGGCGAGATTGCAGTACCACTCCTTTGCATAGAGAACATGGGGAAGAGCAAGTTTTGGGTGCAGCAGCTGAGCTTATTTGGGAAAATGCTGAATTTGAAGTACCTGTGGAGCTTCCAGGTAGAGTTGTGGGGCACCATTGTCCTTTCAGATTTTTTCCAGTTTCTTTCCATTCTAAACATCATTGCTGTGAGCTCTGTCCTTGTAAATAAGTATTCATGCATTTCCATGAAGATTTTCTTATATCTCCCACATAGTGAAACAGATTTTTTTCTTGACGTTGCACTGATTTGTTACCTTTATCTGTGTTCTTAATCACCAAACTTCTAAGCCTGAAACCTGTTTTCCCAAACTTCCTTGCCACACATTCCCCCATTATCTATCTTACAAGTATTTTCATATGTCAGACACCATGCTGGGTACTAAGGATGCAGAGAAATACATAATTCCTACCCTCCAGAAGTTCAGTCTAAGGGGGTGTCAGACATGAAAACAAAATGGCAGTGCAGAGTGTTGACGCTCTTGTTGTTATGTGCCGTCTAGTCATCTCCAACTTTAGCAACCTTATGTACAACAGAATGAAACAGTGTCTGGTTCTGTGCTGGCCTCATGATCCCTGCTATACCTGAGCCCATTACTGCAGCCACTGTGTCAATCCATCTTGTTGAGGTCCTTCCCCTTTTTCATTGACCCTCCACTTTACCAAACATGACATCCTTCTCCAGAGAATGGTGCCTTCTGACAACGTGACCAAAGTAGGTGAGATGAAGTCTGACCATTCTCACTTCTAGGGAGCATTCTGGCTGCACTTCTTCCAGGACAGATTTGGGCACAAACCATAGTAAGCCAGCTCTGGGATCAGCAAAAGGTGGGTGTTTGCCCCTGGAACAGGCTGGGTAAGCGAGCAGGGTTGGGGAGACCAGGAAATGAGCAGAGCAGTGTAGAACAGCTAGGGGAAACAAACTTGTCTGTCAATTTGTCCTACTGTGATGGCTTGAGTGTTGCTGTGAGGTTGGAGGCTATGCCATTGGTGTTTCAAATGCCAGCAGGGTTACCCATGGTGGACAGGTTTCAGGGGCACCTCTAGACTAAGACAGACTAGGAAGAAGGAGGAGGCCATCCACTTCTCAAAGAATGGGCCAGTGAAAACCTATGAATAGCAGTGAAACACTATGCAATATAGTGCTGGAAGATGAGCCCCTCAGGTCTGAAGGCACTCAAAATATGACTGGAGAAGAGCTGCCTCCTCAGAGTAAATCTGACCTTAATGATGTGCATAGAGTATAGCTTTCAGGACCCCTATTTGCTGATGTGGCACGTCTCAAGATGAGAAGAAACAGCTGCAAACTTCCATTAATAATCGGAACGTGGAATGTACAAAGTATGAATCTACAAAAATTGGAAATTGTCAAAAATGAAATATTATTGTTGCTGTTGTTGTGTGCCATTGAGTTGGCCCCAACTCATAGCGACCCCTCCTTGGGTTTCCGTGGCAGTATCACTACGGAAGTAGATTGCCCAACCTTCCTTCCGAGGAGTGGCTGGTGGGTTTGAACCACCAGCCTTCTGGTTAGCAGTCAGATGCCTTAGGCACTATGCTACCAGAGCTCCCATGGCTTGGGTTAGGCACATCTTAAGCTTCAAGAAGACATCTTTGCTCTTCAGTGCTTGAAAGAGGTCATTTGTAGCAGATTTGCCAAACACATCTTTTGATGTCTTATCTGCTGTTTCCATTAGTGCCAATTGTAGAACCAAGTACTATACAGTTTTTGACAACTTTAATCTTTTCTCCATTTATTGTGATGCTGCCTGTTGGTCCAATTGTGAGGATTTTTGTTTTCTTTATATTGAGGTGTTATCCATACTGCAGACTGTAGTCTTTAGTCTTCATCAGTAAGTACTTCAAGTCATCCTCACTTTCAGCAAGCAAAGTTGTGTCATCTACGTATATCAGTTGTTAATGAGCCTTCCTCCAATCCTGATGCCATATAGTCCAGCTTCTTGGATTATTTGCTCAGTGTACAGATTGAATAAGTGTAGTGAAAGCATACCCTGACACACTCCCTTCCTGATTTTAAACCATGCAGTATCCCCTTGTTCTGTTCAAATGACAACCTCCTGATCTATGTACAGGTTCCTCATGAGTACGATTAAGTGTTCTGGAATTCCCATTCTTCTCAATGTTATCTATAATTTGTTATGATCCACACAGTTGAATGCCTTTGCACAGTCAATAAAACGTAAGTAAACATCTTTCTGCTATTCGTTGCTTTGAGCCAAGATCCATATGACATCAGCAATGATACCCCTCATTCCATGTCCCTTTCAGAATCCAGCTTGCATTTCTGGAAGTTTTTTCTCAATATACTGCTGCAAATGTTTTTGAATTATCTTCAGTAAGATTTTATTTGTGTGTGATATCAATGATAATGTTTGATAATTCCCACATTCTGTGCGATTACCTTTCTTTGGAATGGGTACAAATATGGTTCTCTTCCAGTCAGTTGGCTAGGTCTTCCAAATCTCTTCACATAGCTGCGTGAGTGCCTCCAGCATGGCATCCAAACATCTCAATAGGTATTCCGTCAATTCCTGGAGCCTTGTTCTTCGCCAATTCCTTTAATGCAGCTTTGACCTCTTCTTTCAGTACCATTGGTTCTTGATCATATGCCATCTCCTGAAATGGATGATTCCCTACCAGTTCTTTTTGGTATAGTGACTGTGTATTCCATCCATCTTCTTTTGGTGTTTCCTGCATCATTCAACATATTGCCCATGAAATCTTTTCAATATTGCAGTTCAAGGCTTAAATTCATCAGTGAGCTGGGCACTGGCAGGCGAGTGTCAGAGCATGTGGGGGCAGCACCGATGTCAGCGAGCTAGGTGCTGGCAGGCAGTGTCAGAGCACCTGGGGGCAGCACCAGTAAATGTGGGGGCAGGAGGTATGGTGAAGTGAGCAAAATGGAGCAGCTAAGGGAGACAAACTTGTCTGTCAGTTTGTCTTACTGTGGTCGCTTGCATGTTACTGTGAGGCTGGAGTCTATGCCACTGGTGTTTCAAATACCAGCAGGATCACCCATGGTGGACAGGCTTCAGTAGAGCTTCCAGACAAAGACAGACTTAGAGAAGGAAGGCATCATCTACTTCTCAAAGAATTGGCCAGCGGAAACCTTATGAATAGCAGTGAAACACTGTCTGATATATTATTGGAAAACTTCAGGAATAGCCCTGAAACACTGTGCAATATAGTGCTGGAAGATGAGCTTCTCAGGTCCGAAGACACTCAAAATATGACTGGGGAAGAGCTGCCTCCTCAGAGTGGGACCAACCTTAATGATGTGGAAAGAGTTAAGTTTTTGGGATCTTCACTTGCTGATGCGGTACATCTCCAGATGAGAAGAAACAGCTGCAAACATCCATTAATAATCAGAACATGGTATGTACAAAGTATGAATCTAGGAAAATTGTAAGTTGTCAAAAATGAAATGGAACACACAAAGATCGATATCCTCGGCATTAGTGAGCTGAAATTGACTGGTTTGGGCCATTTTTAATCAGACAATCATATGATTAACTATGTCAGGAATAACAAATTGAAGAGGAGTGGCGTGGCATTCATCATCACAAAGAATGTTTCAAGATCCATCCTGAAATACAATGCTATCAGTGATAGGATAATATTCATATATCTGCAAGGAAGACCAGTTAATACTACTATTATTCACATTTATATACCAACCACCAAAGCCAAAGATGAGCAAATTGAAGATTCAGCTTCTGCAGCTGAAATTAACCAAACATGCAAGCAAGATGTGTTAATTATCACTAGTGAGTGGAATGCAAAAGTTGGAAATAAAGAAGAGCCACCGGTATTTGGAAAATATTGCTTTGGTGATAGAAATAATCCTGGAGGTTGCATGATAGAATTTTGCAAGACCAATGACTTATTCATTGCAGATACCTTTTTTCAACAGTATAAATGGCAGCTATACACGTGGACTTCTCCAGTTGGAGTACACAGGAATCAGATCAACCACATCTGTGGCAAGAGGTGATGGAGAAGCTCAATATCTTCAGCCAAAACAAGGCCAGGAGCTGATTGTGGAACAGACCATCAACTGTTTATATGCAAGTTCAAGCTGAAACTGAAGACAATTAAAAGAAGTCTACGAGAGCCAAAATATGACCTTGATTATATCCTTCCTGTATTTAGAGACCATCTAAAGAATAGATTTGATGCATTGAACACCAGTGACCAAAAACCAGAGGAATTGTGGAATGACATCAAGAACATCATCCATGAAGAAAGCAAAAGGTCATTAAGAAGACAGGAAAGGAAGAAAAGACCAAAATGGATGTCAGAAGAGACTCTGAAACTTGCCCTTGAATGGAGAGTAGCTAAAGCAGATGGAAGAATCAACAAGCTAAAAGAGCTGAACAGAAGATTTCAAAGAGCAGCTCAAGAAGACAAAATGAATTATTATAATGAAATGTGCAAAGACCTGGAGTTAGAAAAGCAAAAGGGAAGGACACACTCAATATTTCTCAAGCTGAAAGAACTGAGGACAAAATTTAAGCCTCAAATTGCAATATTGAAAGATTCCATGAGCAATATGTTGAATAATGCAGGAAACATCAAAAGAAGATGGAAGGAGTACACAGAGTCACTATACCACAAAGAATTGGTTGATGTTCATCCATTTCAGGAGGTGGCATATGTGTTGACACTATGGTAGGTGAAAGTGTAGGATGCCCAGGAAGGAGCCATCTAATTAAACTTAAAGGGTCAAAGAAGGCTTTTTTTTTTCCCCCAGGCACCTTTTTCTTTTCCCATTATATTTACAGTACTTCTTAACCTTCATTCTAATAAGTTGTGCTTGAACAATTTGTCTTAGAAAGATCAGCACGAGGCTGGTCCCCATGAGGCGGAGGTCAAAGATGTCCCAAATGTCCAA
>NW_006921957.1:1447456-1454646 GCF_000298275.1 Orycteropus afer afer
AGAACTCTAAGCACGTGAGAGAGAGTGGGAACTTCCCAGAACATTGTATTGTGCCACGCCCAACAGAAATAACCCAGGTGGGCGACTTTAAAATCAGGATCTCCTCCGTAGCTAATAGCAATTCCCACCTTAGAGTTTACAAAGACTTATGGGTAGAAAAGCCACACTAAGTAATTTACTACACCGCAAGTTGCTTCAGCATTTAAAACCAGAGAAAACTCATTAGTTTGCTGGTGAATGGTGTCTCACCATGATTCAATTAAAAACTTTTCTTTCTTTTTGTGTCTTTTATTTGGCAGGGGTAGGGTGCTACAGGGGTCAGTGGGTAGGATAGATGGTGTCAGTAACTCCTCAAAATATGTGTGTGGTCTGCAATGGAATACTATGCAGCACTAAAGAATAATGTAGAATCTGTAAAATACCTCATAACGTGGATGAACTTGGAGGACATTATGTTGGGTGAAATAAGTCAGTCGCAGAAGGACAAATAATCTGTTAGTTCATTAATGTAAAAAGTCAAGGAAAGGTTTATATGTGGAAGGAAATTTCTTTGTTGTTTACCAAGGGTGGAAGGGGAGGTGAGGGAACACTGCAAAAATAAAATTATAATAATAATTTTTTTAAAAAATGTGGTCTGTGGACCATAAATACCCACAGGCCCCTCAAAGTGACATCTAACCAGAACCAAGGAGCTGTACCTTTTCCTAGTCTCCTGACCTCCTCTGGAATCACTGCTCCCTATTCCCATCTTTTCTTGACACTGCGTGTTCTCAAAGATATCCAGGTAAGGACATGTCATGGCCCCCTCAGCAGCCTGGGCAAAGTACCTTGGAAGTTTTCTTTTCCTCCCCCACTATAACCCTGCAGCACTGGGAGGGTGTGGACCAGAGAGTACCTGATGAAATCATCTTTCTTGAGGGAAGTGATCAGAGAAGGATTTTTAAGGTACTGATGTTTTACCCAAGTCTTAAAGAATACATATGTATTAGGCAGTTGAAAAAGGATAGGGCAGGTGTTCTAGGCAAAGAGAATGCATAAGCCAAGAGCATGAGACACAAGGACATTCAGAGAACTGCAAGTGGTCTGGCATGTTTGGGGAACAGTGTGTGTGTCCTAGAGTGACAGGCTGGAGAAGTCATCCAGGGCCAAATCTTGGGAGATCTCATACGTCACTCTAAAAGGACTTTAGACTCTATTCTGGAAAACATGGGGAATTATGGGCAGATTTTAGACAAAAAAAATGACATGATCAGATTTGCTATTTTTAGAAAGATTATTCTGACCCAATATGGAAAATGAATGGGAGGAGGAAAATTGGAAGCATAAGGACTGGCTAGGAGACTGTTGCAATAACTGGTGAAGGCATCATATGGGGATGGCGAATAAGAAACGGAAGAACACTTAGGGAGTAGAATCAAAGTGTTCCTCCTCCCCTCCCATAACATCTTGTGCAGCCTTCTTTCCTAGCATCTACCTTACCACCACCACATGTCATCATGGCATTTTTATCTGTCTCCCACTCTATGACAAAGACTGCGTATTATTTCTCTTTGTGGCCAACCCTAGCACCTAGTAGTACCTGGCACTGATTAGACACTTAGTAAGTGCTCAGGAATCCCTGGGTGGTGCAAGCAGTTAAGCACTTGACAGCTGAAAGGTTGGCTGTTTAAACCCCCCCCCCCCCAGAAATGCCTCAGAAGTCAGGCCTGACAGTTCACTTCTGAAGGGTCACAGCCTTAAAAACCCTGTGGAGCAGTTCTACTCCGCACATGTGGGGTCGCCAGGAGTCGGAATCGACTCAATGGCAACAAGAAGTGCTTATTGCCCCGACTGAACTGACTTGTGATTAAGTCAATATGGAAGGGTAGACAGAGGGAAGAATCTGGAATGACTTACAGGTTTCTGGCTTCAAAGACAGAGAAAATGATCATCAGGACAGGAACCCAAGAAGAAGGACAGTTGGTTCTGGTTTTAGATTTCTGGTTTTTGGCAAGGTGGAAAGGAAAGGACAGAGATGGTGAATTTGATTGTAGACATAATGATTATGAGATCCTCTGGGAACTTAAAGGGAAATGTGGAGCAGTCATTTGTACACATGGGTTTGCAGTTAAGGGAAGAAGTCAGAGCTAGAGGTGATGAAAAGGGAGTTACCAGTGTATAGATGAAGCTGTGGCAGTGGATGAGGTAGTGCAGGACAAGTGTGTAGACTGGGCCCCAAACTGGCAGTTTACAAATACAATCTGCCTACGGACACACTTTGTGTGTTATCACAGTGTTTTAAAAATAATGTGAATACCTTTAAGGTAGTGTGTGCACTTTGACTTGCTGTAACTCTGTCACTTCATGTCTTATATCAGACCCAATTCGTATATTCATGGTACCTCCTTGACTCTTATAAGCAGTTGAGCTTGTAATATTTGGAGGAAGAGGAAGGAAGCAGGACAGAACTTTGAGGAATACCAACATATAAATGAATACGAGGAAGAAGTAATGTCAAAGAATGAGAAAGAATGTCCAGAGAGATTGGAGGAAATCATGACAGAACAATATTTTGTTTCCTCCAATTTTAAATGAGGTGATGAGTAGTAAAATACACAATGTGTATTTCATTTGACCTAACAATTACATTTCTAAATGTTTAACATAGGAAATAAGCATATCTATGCACACAAGTTATTGAATGAGATGCTTGTCGCAACATGTTTATATAGCCCAAAAAAAGGAAACAACCTAAATATCTCTTAGTTGAGAATGATTAAACAAATACAGTACATCCTATGATGAAATAGTATATAATCATGAAAAATAATGATGCTGAACTGTATTTATTGACATGACCCTACAATTTATTAAGTTTTTTTTAAAGCAAGTTATAGAACAGTACATATAAGATAATTTCATTTACGTTAAATGTCTATTTATGGATGGAAAAGTCTGGAATCCTTTTCACACACAAATTATAAGAACCTCCCAATAGCTAAATCTGGTAGACCTTTCTCTGGCCTGTCTCTTTGACCTCTCTTGGCTTTTGACATTATTAACCTTTCTTGCCTTCTTGCTCCTTGTCTTCTTTCCCTGACCTTTGATCCATAGGCTGGCAGTCAGGACTGAAAAATGGCAGACTTAGTCCTGGGAGAACCCTTCAAAGCTGGCAGCTTGTTTATATCCCAGGCAAACTCAGAGCAGGGCACTTACTGGGAAATTCTTCCTGGAAGAGTGCAGTTAGGGCCAATATTTCCCTGGCTCTTAGTCCATTTGAGTCTACACAACTCTTTTGGAATAAGACCCTTCCCAGGGTCTCTGAACAAAATTTCTTCTACTTACCCACCTCTCCCACCCTCTAGCAAAGTTGCCTGACTATCCCCTCTCTCCCACGCCTTCTGTTCAATCAAAGGGTTATTTTTAACAGTATTGTGTATACCATGCTTAAATCCTGGCAAAACACCAGAGCTTTGGAATAGACACCCGAGATGGAAATAGTCTCCCACAACCTCCCCCTTTTCTAAAGCTTTTCCTTTTAAAGAAAGAAAAAACAAGTTATCCAAATGGTAGCAGCCCTACCAACGAAGTCCCCAGGCACTACCACTGAGTGACTGAACTCACAGCCTCAGCCATGGAGATTGGACTGGTGGCTAGACCTGATGCTACTTCAGGCTTGTCTTCAGAACAGGGGAGGATGGTCCTGCCACTCCTAATCTTGGTTGGTCTAGAACCCCTGTGTCTCAGAATCCTGTAGATTACCTAGGCTATCCCCCATTCCCAATAGCTAGAGGCTCTTGACCTCTAGAAAGCAGTCCATCCATTTCAAGGTACTCAGAAATTGGAAAGTTTTAAATAAGAAGAGCCAACATTTGTCTTTCTGTAACTTCCTCCTCTGGTCCTAGTTCTGCCTGCTAGAACCACACAGAATAAGTCTAACCCCTCTT
The DNA here is from genome assembly GCF_000298275.1 of Orycteropus afer afer. NCBI lineage: Eukaryota > Metazoa > Chordata > Mammalia > Tubulidentata > Orycteropodidae > Orycteropus > Orycteropus afer. The sequence goes on from NW_006921957.1 coordinate 1,451,383, forward strand.
CTCTGTCAGTTGTACAGAGATTTGAAGCTGGTGGTCATGAGCCTTCAAGTCTTCTCAACAGCACTGCTCTCTTATAAGGGGCCTCTCTCTATCATGCCACTTCTATTTCCTGGGTGAGTTCTACTTTATCAGTGTCCTCCTTAGAAGGCACCCAGAATGGAGCTGGTGCTTGCTCCAGAGATGGCCTGCCAGACAGAGTGTATAAGCATCTCTCTATGTTTGAGAGAGTGACTGACATCCAAGAGACACGACTCATTTAGTGGTCATACCACCCTGTCCATGAGGCAGTTCTTTTTCTTTTTTTTTAATTGTGATTTGGGTGAAAATTTACAGAACAAATTCACTTTCCATGGAGCAGTTCACATACACTTTGTCTCATGACATTGACTACAATTTACCCCAGTGCAGCAGCTCGCCTCCCACTTCCTCCTGGTAGTTACCTCTTCCCTGTGTCTATCCCTCCATGCACTCCTGCCCCTGAGCTGTTTCCCTGTGCATAAATAGCCTTTCTTTCTCCCGTGATTGTTCTCTCCAAGGATATATCTACTGCAGGTAAATGTTCAACTCATATACCGGTCTTTTGTTTGGCTAGAAGCCACAGGAATGGGTTTAATTCCAAACCTGAAGAGCAGCTAGAGGCCATAGTCTCAGTGGTTCCACTGGGCTCTATCAGACCAGCAAACCTGGTCCCCATGAGGCAGTTCTTGATATGCTGCTGCCAATTTGTGATCCTCTTCCTTCTCAGCATTTAAGATGGGATTTGTGGGCCCAAACTTAGGCCTCCAACATAAGCTGTTCCCTTCCTTTCTCTTTGTCTTCCATAGCTTTGATGATTAAACCATTCTATTCTTATCCATATAGTATACATTAAAAGAAAAAGTGACCAAAATAAGCCTAGAACAGAATCCACTGACCCAGCAGACATTGAGCAAGACTGCCAGTTACCAAACTCCCAAACCATCCTGATATCTAGCCCACATTGCTATCTGTCTCTCATACCTTGTTGTATCTGTTTGAAGGGCATCTGCCACATGCTCTTCTGGGACATTACCTACTACAATCTACATGTAGTGTTTGAGGTCCCCATGCACAAGAGCCAGCCATGGAATAACCACTGCAGAGTTATAGAAGGAGCACTGATTTTGGATTCAGACATCTTGTGTTTCAGATCTGGCTGAACACCTCACCCTGGACAAATCGCTTAAACTCTTTGAAACCCAGTTTCTTTATTTATAAATATCCACTCTGCTTACTTCAAAAGGTTATTGTGAGGCAAAAATGCAATAGCATAATGAAAAAGAGTAGATAAGTGTAAGTTGATGATAATTATGTCATACATATGTATTGAAAACCTGCCAATATGTAAGCATGGTGAATGACACAGAGAAAAATCACACAAGCCACGGTGCACTTTGATCCAGCAGGAGATTTGGGTATACCACTAAGCCATAGCAATCATAGGCCATGTGGGGATCAAGGGAGCCCATACCTAGGAGGAGAAGAAGTTAGCTTTCAGGGACCTGAGGAAGGGCAGAACAAGGGCTGAGAACAGTCTGCCTTAGTGGATCTGGTTGAGAACAACAGTAACAAAAAAAAATCAAACCAGTTACTGTTGAGTTGATTCCAACTCATGGTGATGCCATGTGTGTCAGATTAGAACTGTACTCCATGGGGTTTTCAATGACTGTAACCTTTCAGCAGTAGATCACCAAACCTTCTGCCATGGTGCCACTGGGTAGATTCAAACCACAACCTTTCTGTTATTAGCTGAACCACAAATCTTTCTATTTGCACTACCCAGTGACTCCATAGCTGAGAACATGAAGTTTCTAAACCTCAGGGATGCAAGGTAGAAATGGGACTGCAGAGATTGGAACGAGTGATAAAGAAGTGTCTCAGAAGTGGTGGGAATAGAAGCTAATTGGCAACATGCTGAACTGTGATGTGAGAACGTGTGGTTAATACATGTGGGCTGTTCCTGGAAGAGCGTTCCCATAAAGGGAGGAGAAAGCAGGGTTGATGCTGGGGAGGGTGCAGATTCAAGGGGATATTTTGACTACCGACGGGAAGACCTGTACATAGAGAGGAAAACTGGAAATAGAGAAGAGAACGATGGAATAATTGGTGAAATAAGGTTCCTACAGACACTGATGGGGAGGAATTTGTTTTTGACCTCAGTAGGGATATTTCTAGTATTCCACAGCAGGAATGGGTAGTAGGAGAACAGATAAATTTTTAAGTGCAGAATAAGAAAGTTCAAGGGGATCCCCTTCTGACAGCTTTTATATTCTCAGGAAGGAAAGTCAGGATCAAGTGTTGAATATGAAGGACGGTGTAGTAGGATAAGGAGATTGAGAAGAGTAGAGAATATGAAGGCCACTGTGAAGAATGGAAGAGACTACTTATGAAAGCCACCAGAGTCTTTCAAGCAGCAGAGCAGGCCAAGTTGGAGGGAATCTACAGTGGCACCATCTATGTCGCTGTGTGGTTTTTCTCCATAAAGCTTAGTGGCCCAAGTGTATAGCCCAGGATTCTAAAAGAACTAAGGAGAGACTAGGAATCTTGAGAATTCCTGATTGTACTTGCTGGGGGATTCATGTGTAGGAAACAGCTTCTGTTCCTAAAGTGAGGAGAAAGTGCTAGGGATCAGAGTAGGGGTAAAAGTCAGACTCAGGACACTCCAGAGGGAATAGCCAGAATGGATGATGCTAGGTGAGCACCTGGCTGAAGATCTTGAGTTCCCAGGATCTTCCTCCATGTGGGCAACAGTCTCTGGTAGATGGAGTACTCCAGCCTCTTAGGAATGAGATGGCCAAATACTGTGACCTAGAGAGGCCCAGAAGAACCTCAGTAGAGAACTCTGGAGAATGGGGCTACAGAGACAGCTAGGCAGTGTTGCTATGCAAACCCTTGAGAGTGAGACTTTAGTCCGTGGGGGATGGCTCCTGGAGCTGTGCGGATGAGGTGTGTGGGAGAGGTTGGGGTTTGAGGCACAACAGTCCCTGTGCTCTTGACAAGGAGAAGTGATCTGAGGACAAGACTTCTAAAAGACTCACTAAGTCATTCTGACTCCTTCAGATTCCCTAGTTACAACACAGTGGCTCACAGCTAGCCAGAGTGATCTATGTCAAGGAGCAGAGCAGAACTTAGCTCAAGGTTGAGGGATCAACAAAATACTAGCCAAAAGACTCCAACAACATATCAAGAAAATCATTCATTATGACCAAGTGGGGTTCATATCAGGTATGCAAGGATGGTTCAACA
>NW_006921957.1:1455331-1483990 GCF_000298275.1 Orycteropus afer afer
AAACTATAAAAAACTACTTCAAGAAACCTAAGAGATCTACATAAATGGAAGAACATCCCTTGCTCATGGATAGGAAGATTGAACATTGTGAACATATCAGTTCTACCCAAAGCAATCTATACATTCAGACAGTCCCAATCCAGATCCCATCAATATTTGTTTAAGGATATTGAAAAACCAATCACTAATTTTATATGGAAAGGAAAGAGACCTTAGATAAGCAAAGCACTATTGAAGAACAACGTAGGAGGTCTCACACTGCCAGGTCTCAAAACCTACTATACAGCCACTGTAGTCAAAACTGCCTGGTACAATGACAGACACATAGACCAATGGAGTAGAATTGAGAACCCAGAAATAGATCCATTGACCTATGGTCAGCTCATCTTTAACAAAGGGCCAAAATCCATTGAATGGGGATGAGAATGTTTGTTTAGTAAATGGTGCTGGCAAAACTGGATATCCATTTGCAGAAAAATGAAACAAGATCTGTACCGCACACCGTACACAAAAACTAACTCCAGATGGATCAAAGACTTAAATGTGAATCCTAAAACTATAAAGTTCCTTAAGGAAAAACTAGGGGCAAATTTAGAGGCCCGAATATATGGCATAAGTAGACTATCAAGCATAACCCTAAATGCACAAACAGCAGAAGAGAAACTAGATGAATGGAACCTTCTGAAAATCAAATTTTTATGTGCTTCCAAAGACTTCTTCAAAAGAGAACCTACAGATTGGGAAAAAATATTTGGCAATGACATATCTGATAAAGGACTTATGTCTAGAATTTATAGAAAACTCCAACACCTCAATAACAAAAAGACAAATAATCTACTTAAAAAATGGGCAGAAGACATGAATAGACACTTCACCAAGGAGGATATTCAGGTGGCCAACAAACATATGAAGAATCATTAGCCATTGTTGTTGTTGTTATGTGCCGTGGAGTCAGACCTGACTCATAGCGACCCCTCCTTGGGTTTCCAAGGCAGTATCACTATGGAAGTAGATTGCCCCATCTTCCTTCTGAGGAGTGGCTGGTGGGTTAGCCATTAGGGAGATGGAAATCAAAACAACAGTGAGATACCATCTTGCCCTAGCACTACTAGCAAAGTTCAACAACACAGAAAATAACAAATGCTGGCAAGGATGTGGAGAGATTGGGACTTTCATACACTGCTGGTGGAACTGTCAAATGGTACAACCACTGTGGAAAAGAGTATGTCAATTCCTTAAAAATTTGGAATTAGAAATACCATTTGACCCAGCCATTCCATTACTAGGTATATATCTTAAAGAAGTGAGAGCCATGACAAGAACAGACATGTACACCCATGTTCATCGCAGCACTATTTACAATAGCTAAAATATAACAACCTAGGTGTCCATCAACTGAAGAATGGATAACCAAACTATTGTACATACACACAATGGAATACTATGCAACCCTAAATAATAATGTAGACTCTGTAAAATATCGCATAACGTGGATGGACTTGAAAGACTTTGTGCTGAGTGAAATAAGTCAATCACAGGACAAATACTGTATTAGTTCATTATTGTAAAAGCCAAGGAAAGGTTTATCTATGGAAGGAAATTTTCTTTGTTGGTTACCAGGAGTGCAAGGGGAGGTTAAGGAACACTGTTAGATAGGTGGAGATAAGTATTGATTTGGGTGAAGAGAAGGGCAATGTACCAAATGTGAGTGATCAACATGGTCACATTGAGGAAGAGGAAGACATAAAGAGGTACATGGGAGGTACAGAGAACAAAAATGAACCCTTTTGCACATACAGTACTGCCTTGTCAGTGAAGGCAAATATGGGTATATGGGCAGATAGATGGGTGGACAGGCTGAACTATTAGGTATGTCTGTGAAGCAGGGAGTGTACCCAAGACCATGTGTAGGGTTGGCAGACAGTGGTCCTATAAGTGTATTGGTATGTTCTGTAAGAATTCCCAGGTATATAGTAGAGCTGAAAAGGGCAGGGTTGTGGTGACTTGGCCACAGCCAGCTACCCAGAGGGACCAAGTAGTTGAACCTGTGGGCTCAGGACCATAGTTGCAAGGGACATCAAGCTCAATTGGCATAACATACTACACAAAACATTGTTCTACCTCCTACTTTGGCAAGTAGCGACTGGGATCTTAGAAGCTTGCAGGCAGCCATCTAGATGCAACGATGGGTCTCTCCTCGTCCAGAACAAAGAAGAGTGAAGAAAACCAAAGATTCATGAAAAGAATTAGTCCTAGCAACTGGTACACCATGCGATCTGTGGTCTATATGACTATGAGACCAGAAGAACTAGATGGTGCTCGGCTACCACTGTCAACTACTTGGAGGGGGATCTATGTAGGAGATCCTGGATAGAAAGGAAGAACAATTTGGAACAAAACTCAAAATACTTTGGGGAAAAAAATGGGAGGAGGGACCAGGTTTGCTGGTCCGATAGAGTCTGGTGGAACTACTGAGACTATGGCCCCTAGCTGCCCTTCAAGTCTGGAATTGAACCCCACACCTGTGGCTTCCAGCCAAACAAAAGACAGGCAAATGAGCTGAACATTTACCTAAGGTAGATACACTCCTTGGAGAGAACAGTCATGGGAGAAAGAAGGGCTGTTCATCCACAGGGAAACAGTTTAGGGGGCAGGAGTGCATGGAGGAATGGACACAGGGAAGAGGTAACTATTGGAAGGAAGTGGGAGGGGAGCTGTTGCATTGTGGTAAATTGTGGTCAATGTCATGAGACAAAGTGTGTATGAACTGCTGTATGGAAAGTGAATTTTCTCTGTAAATTTTCACCCAAATCAGAATAAATAAAAATAAAAAGATTGATGGATCCTGGTGGGGCTGCTGGTGGCTACTAGTCAGGCAGTTACTGACACCAGCCTTGCCTCTGACCTGGCACTCCCTGAGGGAGAAGCAGGGCATGGCTGATACCAAAACTGGGAGGGGAGGGTGGAAAGTGAAGGAAACTGACAGTTATTGAGCAACATGGTATGCCACAAACTTTGCATGCCTTTTCTCATTTCATCTTCATAATAATCCATTAAGTAGTATGTATTATTAGCCCCATTTTATATTTGTTTATTCAACAAATATTTATTGAGTGCCTGCTATGTGTCAGGTACTGCTCTAGGAGCTGGAGATACAGCAGTGAGCAAAACAAACATTCCTGCCTTCATGGAGCTCATGTTCTAGCAGAGAAGCAGACCAAAAACAAGATAGAAAAATTAAACATACAGCATATAGATAGTGGGACGTGCTAGAGAAGACTAAAACAATAATGAGGAATAATAGGAAGTTGGGGATGAAGTTGCCATTTTAGGTAAAATGACTTGGAAAGGCCTTCCTAAGAAGATGACATTTAAGCAAAAACTTGAAGGAAGTTAGGGAGCATGCTGGTATCTGGAGGAAGAGTCTTCCAGGCAAAGAAGCCGCCAGTGCAAAGCTGTGAGGTGGGATCCAAAATCAGGAAAGAGGCCCATGTTGCTGGAGTGGGAGATAATAATAAGAGACAAAGGTGGAGAGGTAAGAGAAGTCTGAGCCATGGGGACATTGTAGGTCACTATTATAAGGATGGGGGATTTTGAACAGAGGAGCAACTTATATTTTAAAGGAGCACTCTGGCTGCCTAGATGAGAATAGACTGTTGAAGGGAGTCCAATTAAGAAGCTACTATAATAATTCATAGGATAAACAATGATGACTGGGACCAGGGTAGAAGCAGTGGAGATGGTAAGAAACCATTTTATTCTGGATATATTCTGAAGGTAGAACTGACAGGTTTCCTTACAGCTCAGATGTTAGTATAAGAGAAAAAGAGGAGTCTAGGATCACTTCAGGTGGTTAGCCTGAGTGACTGAAAGAGTAAAGGTGCCATTTACCAAGATGGAGAAATGACTACAAAAAAAGCAGGTTTTAGGAAAGATTATCAGGAATTCAGTGTTTTGGTTACCTGTTGCCACTCTGACAGGAATGTATTACAAATGGAATGGCACAGTTTATTCTCTTACAGTTTGGAGGCTTTAAGTCCAAGTTCAAAGTGCCAGGCTCTAGGGGCTGGGTGAAAGCCCCTCAACCTTGGGCTTCAGCTTTGCCTCCTGATCCTGGCCCACTGAAGCTGTAGGCTATTCTTCACTCAGACAGCTGCTGGCTGCTGAAACCAACAAACCCAAAGTTGACAAGTAAAATGGCACAGTCCCAGTGTTACCAAACAACACAGCAGGCCACTAATTCAAGTCCATTGAAAGTCCCAAGGTCAGCAGTGTATGGCAGGCTGCTGAACAATGACTCAGCTACATGCAGGGTTCAAGTGTACTATAAACTAGGGACCATTCCCAAAGCTTCTCCTTATGTATAAGAAGCAGACCACATCCCTAAAGCAGCTGCTCATGGCAGATTCTACCATGGAGTTGATTGCCAGTCTCATCATGAGGAATAACTATCTCCAGCTGCCCAGCCACTCAACCAGGCCCAGCCAAGTTGACAACCTTAACTGCGACATTCAGCTTTGAACATGTGAAGTCGGTCATCAATGTAGAGGTATCAAGAAAGCAGGGAATTTACAAGTCTGGAGTTCAGGAGAAAGGTCCAGGTTGGAGATGAAAATATATAGCTGTGAAAAAGGATGAGATCATCAAATAAGTGACTATAGATGGAGAAGAGAAACAAGGACAGCTCTAGGCCATACCATCATTTAATATGGAGGTGCGGAAGAAACAGCACAGGAGAATGAGAGGCTGCTTCCTACACAGGAATTCCTTAGGAAGTACAGTCAGGATCCTCCCCACATATGGGGAGAGTAGCAGTCTCTGGTGAATGGAGTCCTTCAGCCTCTTTAGAATGAAGTGTTCAAACCAGCAAAGGTGGTATTATAGAAACCAAGTAAATAAAGCATTTCAAGAGTGATTAATAGTATAAAATGTTGCTGGTAGGTAGAGTGACCGTGTAAGTTACCGTACAAACTAAGACATTTTTTGAGAGTGAAAATGGATACTACTAATTACTGAAAGATTAACCAAGATTCCACTGCCATTGAATCAATTGTAACTCATAATGACCTGATAAGACACAGTAGAACTGCCCCATAGGGTTTCTAAGGTTGTTCTGAAGAGCAGCTGGTGGATTCAAACTGCTGACCTTTTGATTAACAGTCAAATGCTTTGACCACTGTGCCACTGGTGGTATAGTAGTTAAAGCATTTGACTGCTAACCAGAAGGTCAAAGCTACCAGCTGCTCCATGGGAGAAAAATGAGGCAATCTGCTTCTATAAAGATTTACAGCTTTGGAAACACTATGGGGCCCACCCAAACTCACTGCCATAGAGTCGGATCCGACTCATAGTGACCCCTCCTTGGGTTTCTGAGGCAGTATCACTATGGAAGTATATTGCATATACTTCCTTCCTTCCAAGGAGTGGCTCCTAAAAGGGTTGCTATGAGTCAGAATTAACTCAGTGGCAGTGGGTTTGGGTTTTGTTTTTTTAAACCAAGATTGTCCTAGGCAAATGAGGATATATCATCATCCTAGTGATAGGTCAAGAATTGATCATTGGATTTAGCAACATGATTATTGGTGACCTTGAAGGACCAATTTAAAAGAGTAATTAGAATGAGTTCTAATCAGAAATGGAAGAGAAAGATGAGAGATGACAAGTGTAGATAAAGAGTGTTTTTATAAAGAGAAGGAGATAAATGAGTAGTAGCTGAATCTAGGTAATAGGTATATGGGTGATCATTGTACTAGTCTTTCAAGTTTATGTTTCAATTTTTCCATGATATAAAACTACATACATACTTATACTGTCGAGTTGAATCCAACTCGTACTGACCCCTCCTTGGGTTTCCGAGGAGTGACTGGTGGGTTTGAATTGCCAGCCTTCTGGTTAGCAGTCAAATGCTTTAGGCACTATGCCCCCAGAGCTCCTGATATAAAAAATTTTAAAGCTTTAAAAGAACAAGAGAGGGGCTAATATGGGAGAAATAAAGAAGAATGAAGACATCTACTTCTCAAAGAATGGGATAGTGAAAACCTTATGAATAGCAGTGAAACACTATCTGATATATTACTGGCAAACTTTATGAAGAGCCCTGAAACAATGTCTGATATACTGGTGGAAGATGAGCCCCTCAGATTGGAAGACACTCAAAATATGACTGGGGAAGAGCTGACTTCTCAAAGTAGAGTTGACTTTAATGGCATGAATGGAGTAAAGCTTTTGGAACCTCCATTTGCTTCATGGGCATAACTCAAAATGGGAAGAAACAGCTGCAAACATCCATTAGTAATCAGAGCAAGGAATGCAAAAAGTAAAATGTAGGAAAATTGGAAATTATCAGAAATGAAATGGAGCACACAAAGATTGATATCCTAGGCATCAGTGAGCTGAAATGGACTGGTTTTCACCATTTTGAATCAGGTAATCATATGCTCTACTCTGCTGGGAATGACAGATTGAAGAAGAATAATGTTGCATTCATTGTTGCAAAGAATGTTTCAAGATCTTTCCTGAAGTACAGTGGTGTCAGTGAGAGGATAATATCCATGTGCCTCTACAAAGACCAGTTAATACTACTGTTATTCAAATTTATGCACCAACCACTAAAGCCAGAGATGAAGAAATTGAAGATTTTTACCAACTTTTGCAGTCTGAAATTGACCAAATATACAATCAAGATGTAATTCATTATTACTGGTATTTGGAATGCAAAAGTTGGAAACAAAGAAGAATCACCAGTAGTTGGAAAATACAGCCTTGGTGAAAGAAATGACACTGGGGATTATATGATAGAATTTTGCAAGACAAATGACTTATTCATTGCAAATATTCTTTTTCAACAACATAAAAAGTGGCTACAAACATGGAGCTTGCCAGATGGAATTCACAGCAATCATTTCAACTACATCTGTACAAAGACGTGATGGAGAAGCTCAATATCTTCAGCCAAAACAAGGACAGGGCTGACTGTGGAACAGACCGTCAATTCTTCATATGCAAGTTCAGGTTGAAGCTGAAGATAATTAAAACAAGTCCACAAAAGCCAAAGTATGACCTTGATTATATTCCATCTGAATTTAGAGACCATCTAAAGAATAGAATTGATGCATTGAGCACCGAGGACCAAAAACCAGACAAACTGTGGAATGACATCAAGAACATCATACATGGAGAGAGCAAAAAAGGTCATTTAAAAGACAACAAAGGAAGAAAAGGCCAAAATAGATGTCAGAAGAGACTCTGAAACTTGCTCTTGAACAGAGAGTAGCTAAAACAATGGCAGAAATGACAAGATAAAAGAGCTGAACAGATTTCAAAGAGCATCTCAAGAAGACAAGGTGAATTACTGAAACAAAATGTTCAAAGACCTGTAATTAGAAAACCAAAAGGGAAGAATGCTTGGCTGGGCCTAGTTAAGCGGTTGGGCACCTGAATGTAGTTATTCCCCATGGTGAGATTGGTAATTAACTCCATGATGGAATCTATTGGAGCACCTGTGTAGCTGCTTTAGGGATGTGATCTGCTTCCTGTATATAAGCAGAAGCTTTGGGAATGGTCTCTCGCTTATGGCATGCTTGAACCCTGCATGTAGCTGAGTCATTGTTCAGCAGCCTGCCATGCTCTGCCAACCTTAGGACTTTCAATGGATATGAGTTAATGGCCTGCCATGTGGTTTGGTAACATTGGGACTGTGCCTTTTTACTTGTCAACCTTGGGCTTATCAGTCTCAGCAGCCAGCAGCTGTCTGAGTGAAGAAAAGCCTCTAGCTCCTGGGCCGGGTGCAGGAGGCAGAGCTGAAGCCCAAGGTTGAGGGGCTTTCACCCAGCCCCTAGAGAGTGACACTTTGAACTTGGACTTAAAGCCTCCATATTGTACGAATAAACTCATGCCATCCCATTTGTGATATATTCCTGTCAGAGTCGTACTAGGCAACCAGAACACTCCCCTCATGGATCTATTTTCAAAACTATAGAAGGAGTTTTCACAAATCTTAAATCCTCCAATGGCTCCCCATTATCCTCAAGAGAAAGCATAAATTCCTGGTTGAGGGACACAAGAACCTACAGGTTCTGGCTCCTACTTCCACAGTTTATTCCCAAGCCCTTTTACTGGCCACCAGCAAGTCTTTCCTCATTGGTAACTTTGTAAAGTGAGTGAAGTGTTCATGACTGGGGTTCCCTTGACCTCGATGCTTCCAGCCAAGATCCATCTGATATCAGCAATGATATTCCTTATTCTACATCCTCTTCTGAATCTGGCTTGAATTTCTGGCAGTTCTTGTGTGTGATATTAATGATATTCGATAATTTCCACATTCTGTTGGATCACCTTTCTTTGGAATGGGCACAGATATGGATCTCTTCCAGTCAGTTGGCCAAGTAGCTGTCTTTCGCATTTCTTGGCATAGATGAATGAGTGCATCTGTTTGGTGAAACATCTCAATTGGTATTCTGTCGATTCCTAGACAGTGGGAGGAGCACAAGATTAATTCTTGCATTAAAAGCAACAAAGGAAAATATACATACATAATTCCTATAAAAACAGTATAACTATAATCTACAAGTGGATACATAGATAGACAGTGAAGTTGAGCAGGGATAGGAAGGTGAGTGGGATTACACCCACAAATATATATAGGTTTGACAGAGGATAGTTCTACGTATGTATTTATATGTACTACAAATATATCCATGAATATAATAGAGCATACAGAAGACAAAGTTATGAAAACTTCTTAGCCATAACACCTTGAGGGAATGATTCACTGGGCCTGGAGGCTCAGGACCATAGTCTCAGGGGAGAACAAGGTCACTTGGCATAACATAATCCACAAAGACAATGTTCTACGTCCTACTTTGGTTAGTAGCGGCTGGGGTCTTAAAAGCTTGTGAGTGGCCATCTCAGGTGCGACTATTGGTCTCTCCCTGTTTGGAGCAAAGGAGAGTGAAAAAAATCAAGGACACAAGGAAATAATTAGTCCGAATTAGCCTCCATGACCTTGAAACCAGAGTAACTAGATGGTGCCCTGCTACCACTGCTGATGGCTCTGAAAGGAATCATAGTAGGAGGTCTTGGATAGAGTGGAAGAAAAATATAAAACAGAACTCAAATCATAAAAAAGACCAGGCTTACTGGTCTGATAGATCCTGGTGCAACCTTCTAGTCTATGGCCTTTAGACATCCTTCAAGACTGGAACTGACCACACCTCCATGGTCAAAAAAAGGTGAACAATAATACCAGGAAGTGCACACTCATTAGAATAATCAATCATATGAAATCAAAAGGGCAGCGTTTGTCCAGGGATAAAACTGGGCAGGAAAGGATAGGAAAGAAGGTCGGATGAAAATGGTAAACACAGGGAGGGATTGGGAAGAGTGCTGTTAATTGTGGGGATTACAATGAATGTCACAAACCAAAATGTGTATGAATTGCTCAACAGAAAACCAATTTGCTCAGTAAACCTTCACCCAAATCAGTTTTTTTTAAAAAAAAAAAAAACCTACCAAACCATACCAAATAACACATAAAACCTAAAATAATACATATAGTTAAAGCACGAATGATATGATAAACACAGAGCCTAAAGTAGAAATTATATACAGTGTAGTTCCTGGGGAAGAAGACTGGGGACACTACTCTCACTGCTTGGGGCACGCAGCTACCTCTTTAAATGCAAAAGAAATGCTGAATGCTAGTTTTGCTTTTTGTCTTTTTTCTGTAGAAGCAAAAATCCTCTTTGGATTTCTTTCAGTTAGTGAAAACAGGTACTAATAATGTAGGTCTTTTGTAAAAGTGAAGTAGTATGACCCAAACTTTCAAAAAGCGGTGGATGCTTGTATAGCAAATTATCAAACATGGGGGACTAGTGGGAGCCAGTACATCACAAGTGGGAGGCTTTGGAGACTCCTACACTTATGACTGGCATCCTGAGGAGGTAGTAGGAATCTCTAAATTTGTAGCCAGCATATCAGAAGTGAGGGTGTCATGGGGGACCCCCAAGCTTGTGGCTGGCGGCTGATGTTTTGGTCAGACTTGACAGACTGGTAGACTTGCCTTTTATCTTGTGAGGTCTGACGTGGCTGTGAGTAGTTAGGGCCAGAAGTGCTGCATGTGCAGCTTGTATCAGAACAGAAGTGGAATGAAGAAACAGGATTAATAATAGATTTATTTTGACCAGTCATCACATTTTATGTCCAAAAAGTGGAATTTGGTTTATGCAAACAGATTACTGTCTTTTTCTTGTTGATTATGACAGTATCTTATGTTAGAGACTGCATATATTTTCTCCATTCTGACACCAGTCTATTAAATATATCATAATGTCCTTCCTTGAATAAAAATTCTTAAGGTTGAAGAAAAAAGAAAGAAAATGGATCGGTGGCAGGAGTGTTGCAATGTAGCCAGGCAAGGGTGGTTGCAGTAGGGTTGGGGAGGAGCAGCTTTCCAGGTGTGTTTTGTGCCATTTCCTGCTTATTCTGAGCCTTTTTGCTTACCTGTTACTATTTGAAGCACAAAAACATATCACAGAGCACAGGAACTTGTCCCCACATGCATTCCCTTCCTGCTGAGAACTAAAACCCCTCCTGCCTGTATTCTAAGAAGCCCTCTTGCCATATCCTCTCTCCTACTGTGGGCCTACAGATGAAGTCCAGGGACTCACTGAGCAACCTTGGTGCTGTGCAATGCCCAGGAACCCAGGATGCTGACAAGAGCACTCAGGTTACTGTGTGGCATGGGTGAGATTATAGAAGTAAAATATTTTATAAACCATGAAGTAATGTAAATATTAGTTTTCTGATTATTGATGATAACAAAGAAAGTAAACTGTTTTCATTATTCAAAAATATTTATTGTTCAGTACTTCTCAAAGCAATCTAGAGATCCAATGCAATCTATCAAAATTCCAATAGCCTTTTTTGCTGAAATAGAAAAGGTAATCTTCAAATTCATAGGGAATCGCAGGGGACCTCAAATTGTCAAAAGATTTCAAAATCATGAAAAAGAAAAAAGTAGGAGGACTCATACTTCCTAGTTTCAAAACATTCAAACATTGTGTAAAGCATTCTATAAACATTCTATAAAACATTCTATAAAGTTATAGTAATCAAAAACACTCGAGTGTTAGAGGTACTTGCTAGGCTATGCCAGGAGATTTTGAAGACAGCTGCCTGGCCAACTAACTGGAAGAGATCCATATTTGTACCCATTCCAAAGAAAGGTGATCCCACAGAATGTGGAAATCATCAAACAATATCATTAATATCGCACACAAGTAAAATCTTACTGAAGATAATTCAAAAACAGGTGCAGCAGTATATTGACAGAGAACTTACAGAAATACAAGCTGGACTCAGAAGAGGACGTGGAATGAGGGATATTGTTGCTGATGTCAGATGGATCTTGGCTCAAAGCAAAGAATATCAGAAAGATGTTTACTTGTGTTTTATTGACTATGCAAAAGTATTCAATTGTGTGGATCATAACAAATTGTGTATAACATGGAGAAGAATGGGAATTCCAGAACACTTCATCATACTCAGGAGGCTGTCATTTGAACAGAACAAGGGGACACTGCATGGTTTAAAATTAGGAAGGAAGTGTGTCAAGGTTGTATCCTTTCACCATACTTATTCATTTTCTACACTGAGCATATAATCCGAGAAGCTGGGCTATATGAAGAAGAATGTGGCAGCAGGATTGGAGGAAGAATCATTAACAACCTGCGATATGTTGATGACACAACTTTGCTTGCTGAGAGTGATGATGACTTGAAACATTTACTGATGAAAATTGAAGAATACAGTCCACAATATGGATTATACCTCAGTATAAAGAAAACAAAAATCTTCACAACTGGATTAATAAGTAGCATCATGATAAATGGAGAAAAGATTGAAACTCAACGGCTTCATATTACTTGGTTCTACAGCTAATGCCAATGGAAGCAGCAGTCAAGATATCACAATGTATAGCACTGAGCAAATCTGCTGCAAAAGACCTCTTTTCAAGTGCTGAAAAGCAAAGATGTCTCATTGAGGACTAAGGTATGTCTGATACAGGCCGCGGTATTTTCAGTTGCCTCATATGCATGTGAGAGCTGGACAATGAATAAGGAAGACCAAAGAAGAGTCGATGCTTTTGAGTTGTGGTGCTAGTGAAGAATGCTGAAAGTACCATGCACTGCTAAGAGAACTAACAAATCAGTCCTAGAAGAAGTGCAGCTGGAATGTTCCTTGTCAGTGAGAATGGCCAGACATTGTCTCATCTACTTTGGTCATGTTATAAGAAGAGACCATTCCCTGGAGAAGGATATTATGCTTGGTAAAGTGAAAGGTCAACAAAAAGGGGGAAGACCCTCAACAAGATGGATTGACACAGTGGCTACAATGACGGGCTCAGGTGCAGCCAGGATTGTGGATCTGGCACAGGACCAGGCAGTGTTTCGTTCTGTTGTACATAGGGTTGCTATAAGTCGGAGATGACTCGATGGCACCTAACAACAACAACAACAATCAAAATAGTGTGATAATGTACAAGAACAGAAACATAAACCAATGGAATAGAATCGAGTGTCCAGAAATAAACCCATATATCTGTAGTCATTTGATTTTCAACAATGGTGCCATTCAGTGGGGGAGGGGGGTCTTTTCAATAAATAGCTTTGGGACAACTGGCTATTCTCATACAAAAGAATGAAGTTAGACCCATGCCTCACATGACCTAAATATAGGAACTAAAACCTTAAAGTTCTTAAAAGAAACCATAGGGATAATGCTTTGGGACCTAGTTTTTGGCAATGGATTCTTAGATATGACATCAAAAGCATGAGCACCAAGAGGAAAAATAGATAAAATGGACTTCATCAAAATTAAGAACTTGTGTGGATCAAAAGATGTTACCAGGAAAGTGAAGAGATAACCTACAGATTGAGAGAAAATTTGTGGGAACTTGCCAAAAAGCAGGGAGGCTGCATTTTCCGACCTCCTCTAATCGAACAAGAGGAAGACAGAATCACCATCAATAACCTAAGGCCTATTCCTGTGAGGCCAGACATGCTGCCTCCCTCTAGCCCTTTCTTCAACCCTGACACCAACTGTTCCTCCCCCAGCACCCACCACCTTTCTCCTGGGTTCGATAATTTCACTGCAGTGGCCATACAAAATTCACAGATTATGGGGTTTATTAGGGAAGCACCAGGCTACAATTCAAGTTAAGGAACAATGTTAAGTCTCTCTCAGCCCACCGTCTCTCAAGCAACAGTCTCTCTCAGTCTCTCTACCAGCAGCACATATCTCTCAGTGTCTCTTTCTCAGCAGCACGTGTCTCTGGGTGTCTCTTTCTCAGCAGTGTGTGTCTCTCAGGAGCGTGTTTCTCTCAGCAACACATCTTCCTCAGCCAGCAGTGAGAGAGACTCCTTCTGCCTCTAGGAGGGCTCCTTTTGAGTCTGGCAGAGTGGCCAAATTAACCAATCGTAACATCAGAATTCTAAACACCTGAGGAAAAGTGAACTTCCTAGATTGTTGCTTTGTGCCACTCTCAACAGAAATACCCTAGGTGGTTAACTTTAAAGATCAGGAGCTACTCAGTTGCTCAGGGCAAATTCCACCATGAGTTTACAAAGACTTATGGCTAGAAAAGCCACACCAGGTAATTTACTACACTGCAGAACTATATGTCAGGTAAGAATTTAATATCCAGAATATATGAAGAACACCTACAACTTAACAACAAAAAGACAAACAATCCAACTGAAAAATAAGCAAATGATTTGAGCAGACATTTCTCTAATGAACATATATGAATGGCAAACAAACATATGAAAAGATGCTCAACATAGGCATAGTGAACCTCAGCCTACAGTGGTACTGGGCAGACTACCCTAGTTCATTGGAGACTTTCCAAGTTCCAGGCAGATGCTGGCCATGTTGCAAATGTCAGGGTGAGTCTAAATGCGTAGAACAATATAAATTTTTCTTTGTGCTATTGTTGAATCTTCAATAAAGTCTTTTTGAAAGTTAAGGAAAAGAAAAAAAAAAAATGCCCAACATCATTAGTCCTTAGGAAAATGAAAGTCAAAACCACAATGAGAAACCATTTCACCACTAGGATGGCTAATATCAGAAAAATGGAAAACAAGTGTTGGTGAAATGTAGGGAAATTAGAACTCTCATCCATTGCTGGTGGTTACTGTAAAAGATACAGCCATTGCAGAAGACACTTTTATGATTGTGTTAGATTGGGTTCTCTAGAGAAATACAAAAAACTAGCAAAGTATATATATATATAGACAGAGAGAGAGAGAGAGAAATTTATCTTAGGAAAATGGCTCACAAGCGTATAGAAGCTGACAAGTCCAAGCCAAAAAGTCCGTGTCTGGAGGAGATGGGGCTTACGGCCACCTTGGCTTCCGCAAGCACAGGGGAGCTGAGAGATTCAAGCTGGCATGCAGTGTACTGGTTGTTGATTCCAACAAAAGATGAATCCGAGATCTCCAGGCCGAGCAGTGGGCCGCTCACGGAAGTCTGTAGTTCGCACACCAGGGTTCCAACCCCTTAAGGAATGCGGCTCTTCCAGGTTGTCCTTTGATATCATTGCAAGCAGGCCACACCCCTAGGGAAACTCCCCTTGGGCAGACTGGCCACTCAGAACACAGTCAATGGGAACAACCACACCAAACGGGTCCAGCCAAGTTGACACACAGCTCCAACTATCACAATGATGCTTCAAAAATTTAAATGTAGGAATACCATACCTGTTTTTGTCAAATTGACTCCAACTATATTGACTCCTATAGTGACCCTGTAGGGCAGAGTGGAATTTCCCTGTAGGGTTTCCAAGGCTGTAATATTTAAAGGAGTGGACTGCCACATTTTTCTCCCATTGAGCAGCTGATGGGTTCAAACTTCCAACCTTTTTTTTTTTTTTTTTTTAGGATTTGGGTGAAGATTTACAGAGTAAATTCACTCTTCATACAGCAGTTCACACACACTTTGTCTCATGTCATTGACCAAAATTTACAATGCAGCAGCTCCCCTCCCACTTCCTCCCCATAGTTACCTCCTCACAGTGTCCATCCCTTCATACTCTTCGAGAGGCCCATTGTCTGCCAACCCTGTATATGATCTTGGATACACTCTCCATTTATCAAACTTCCAACCTTTTGGTTAACAGCCGAGAACTTAACCCTGCACCACCTGGACTCCTTAGAATTGCCATATGATGCAGTAATTTTACTCCTAAGTCTATATCTAAAAGAATTGAAATCAAGGGCTCAAACAGATACTTGTACACCAATGTTTATTGCAGCATTATTCACAATAGCTAAAAAAATGTAAATAACCTCCAGTATAGTGGGTTTCTCTTATGTATGGTCTGTCTGGCTCTGGGTTTATAATGATTCTGCCAAAATCATTTGCTAGGCCACAGTCTTGTAAAGGGATTGGACACTTTACTATGGAAATAAGATACATCAAACCCTTGCAGGGACTGATCAGTATATTAGGTAAGTTAAGGGACTGTGGCTACTGAGGGTATTATTCAGTCTACTATCCAAATAGGTTGAGTAAAACCACCCAATAGGATTAAGTAACTTGCTTACATGGTTGGACACTGTCCTAATTAACAAAGTTGTTCCTGATCTTGAGTTATATCCTTTACTTCTAAGTTGGTCCTGAGCTTGAGTTTTATCTTGTTACTTTCTTAGTAAACCACATAATATATGAATATGGGCTGTGAGTTCTGTAGTCATTGCAACAATTATCAAACCAAGCAGGGAAGTAGAGAGTGTCATGGGGAGGATGGCTGGTTTCAGAATTGGTAAAAAGGTTGGGGTGTGGAGGTATGTTCCACCTCTCCTTCATAGGTTTCAGCTTTGTGATGATGCTGATTCCCATCCTCCCTCCTGAAGGTAGTGAACTTCTGGGGTCCCTAGGTTATATGGCCAAGTGTCCACCAAAAAGTGAATGGATAAACAAAATGTGGTATATAGATACAATGAAATATTATTAAGGCATAAAGAGAAATAAAGTTCTGATACATGCTGTGATGTGTATGAACCTTGAAAACATTATGGTAAGTGAAATGTCAGACTCAAAAAGACAGATACTGTATGATTCCACTTGTATGAAATGTCTAAAACAGGAAATGCATAGAGACAGTAGTTACCAGGGAAGGGGAAATGGGAAGTTATTGCTTAAGGGGTACTGAATTTCTTTTGGGGATGAATAAAAAATTTTTAGTAAAGGATAGTGGTCATGATTGCACAGCATGGTGAATGTGATTAATGTCACTGAATTGTATACTTAAGACTAATTGAAACCACAAAATTTTTGTGATAAATATTTTACCACTGGACAAATCTGCTGCAAAAGACCTCTTTCAAGTACTGAAGAGCAAAGATGTGTCTTTGAAGACTAAGGTGAGCCTAACCCAAGCCGTGGTATTTTCAATTGCCTCATATGGAGCTCTAGTAGCATAGTGCCTAAGGCACTTGACTGCTAACCAAAAGGCTGGTGGTTCAAACCCACCAGCCACTCCTTAGAAGGAAAACTGGGCAATCTACTGCTGTAGTAATACTGCCTCGGAAACTCAAGGAGGGGTCCCTATGAGTCGGGTCCGACTCAGCAGCACGTAACAACAACAACATATGCATATGAAAGCTGGACAATGAATAAGGAAGACCAAAGAAAAGTTGATGCTTTTGAGTTGTGATATTGGCAAAGAATACTGAAAGTACTATGGACTGGTATCTGTATGTACTTGTTCAGATATGTACTTATTGAGTGTCTGTCCTGTACCAGGCCCTGGATTTAAGTATTGAAAAGCATTGGAATGATTGGTGTCCTCATGCATTTCACAGTC
Organism: Orycteropus afer afer; assembly: GCF_000298275.1. Lineage (NCBI taxonomy): Eukaryota > Metazoa > Chordata > Mammalia > Tubulidentata > Orycteropodidae > Orycteropus > Orycteropus afer. The sequence goes on from NW_006921957.1 coordinate 1,472,199, forward strand.
TAGTGGGGGTGGTAGGAGACACTGAACTAATATTTTAAGAATTGACTATGATGAGGAAGGAGCAAAATTGGGCAGTAGGTATGGGGAAATGAGAAACTATGGAAGTTTGTTGTTGTTAAGATGGAAGATACTAGAGCACATTAATAAAATTGTTTGAAATAATCCATTAAAGACAGGAAGGCTGAAGATGCAGAAGGGACAAGGAATAGTCCTTGAGAAAACAAGGTAAAGGGAGTCAGTATCCATTCATTTATTCATTCAACGAAGATCTATTAAGCACCTATTAGGTACCAGGCACTGCTTTATTCTAGCAGAGAAACACAAACAGTAAACAACTAATAAGTAAGTTAGAACAAGATAAATACCATGGGGGAAAAAAAAGAAGTAGAATATGGGAAGGAGATCTGGAGTGGCAAGGTGATAGGAGCAGGTTGCAGTATTAAAGAAGGTGGTTGAGGTTACCTTTATTGGAAGGGTGAGATTTGAATAAAAACCAGGAAGAAGTGAGGAGTGAGCAAAATTACAGCCAGAAAGAACAGCTCAAGTAAAAGCCCTATGGCAGGAAGGAGTGTGGCTGTTGTACAAGGAGCCCATGAAAATGAGATCAGAGAGAAAGTGGGAATAAGGGCATCACAGTGGGCATTGTACACCATTGTAAGGACTTCAGCCTTTACTCTGAGTGGGATGGGAAGATGTACGTATGAACAGGTTGATCTTTAATAGGACGGACACTTCCTCAGTTTTATCAAGAAGGAAGGAAGAGGACTTTGAGCAGATAAAAGTAGTTTTCTAGCTTTGGTGGGAAACAGAACTCTCATCTCATTTACCAAATATTTATTCAGCACCTCCTATGCCAAGCATAATTCTAGATACTGGGAGTAAATACTCCAACAACAGTATTTAACAGCATGTTAGGTGCTGTTAGGTGCTCAAAACAAGGTGCTGTTGTTAGGTGCTGTTGAGTTGGCTCCAACTCATAGCGACCCTATATACAACAGAGTGAAATACTGCCTGGTCCTGCTCCAGCCTCGCTATCACTGCTGTGCCTGAGCTCATCGTTGCAGCTACTGGGTCTGTCCATCTTGTTGAGGGCCTTCCCCTTTTTCACTGACCCTCCACTTTACCAAGCAAGATATCCTTCTCCAGAGAATGGTTTCTAACAATATGACTAAAGTAGGTGAGACAAAGTCTGGCCATTCTCACTTCCAAGGAGCATTCCGGCTGCACTTCTTCCAGAACAGATTTGTCTGTTCTGGCAGTCCATGGTACTTTCAGTATTCTTTGCCAATACCATAACTGAAAAGTGTCAACTCATCTTTGGTCTTCCTTATTCATTGTCCAGCTTTCACATGCATATGAGGCAATTGAAAATACCATGGCTTGTGTTAGGCACATCTTAGTCTTCAAAGAGATATCTTTGCTCTTCAACAATTTAAAGAGGTCTTTTGCAGCAGATTTGTCCAGTGCAATATGACATCTCATTTCTTGACTACTGCTTCCATTGATGTTGATCGTGGAACCAAATAATATGAGGTCTTTAACAACTTCAGTCTTTTCTCCACTTACTGTGATGCTGCTTATTGGTCCAGTTGTGAGGATTTTGATTTTCTTTATGGTGAGGTGTAATCCATACTGCAGACTGTAGTCTTCAGTCTTCATCAGTAAATGCTTCAAGTCATCTTCTGTTTCAGCAAGCAAGGTTGTGTCGTCTGCATATCACAGGTTGTTAATGAGTCTTCCTCCAATCCTGATGCCTCATTCTTCCCATAGTTCAGCTTCTCAGATTATTTCTCTAGTAGAGCTTACATTCTTCATATACAAATATACTAATACACTGAAAGAGAATATGCAAATGAATAAGATAAGTTTAAACAGTGATAAAATGCTTATGAAGAAAATAAAACAAGGTGATGTAATAGAGAGTAACCAAAATAAGGAACCCACTTTAGTCAGAGTAGTCAGAGAAGATTTCTCTGAGCAAGTGACATCTGAATGGAGAACTAAATTAAGATGAAGAGCCAGCTTTGGGAAGATCTGGAGATGTTCTGGAAAGGTCTAAATGCAGAAAAAAGTTTGTTGTGTTCAAGGTTTAGACAGTGTATATATCTGTAGCAGTATGACTAAGGATGAATAAGGGTCCTGAAATGAGAAAGATAAGAGGTAAATGAGAATTAGGCCTGTGACCCATGGTTTGGTTTTATACAGAGGTCAGTGAAAGGTTTTAAGCATGCTATGGAAGATCATTTTGACCTCTCTGGTAGAACGGATTAAGAGGGCAAGAGTGAAAGCTGACCAAGTGACCATTGTACTAGTCTCGTCAAGAGGTGATAATTTGGACCTGAGTGGTAGTGGTAGAGATGGAGATAAGTGGATGTATTTAGAATATGTTTGTTAGGTTATGTGTTATGTTATATTAGGTGCCTTCTAGTTGGTTCCAACTCATAGCGACCTTACGTACAACAGAACAAAACATTGCCTGGTCCTGCATCATCCTCACAATCACGACCATGTTTAAGCCCACTGTTGCAGTTACTGTGTCGATCCATCTCACTAAGGGTTTTCCTCTTATTTGCTGGCTCTCCTTTATCAAGCATGATGCCCTTTCCCAGAGACTGGTTCCTCTTGATAATATGTCCAAAGTATATGAGACAAAATTTCACCATCCTCACTTCTAAGGAGCATTCTGGCTATATTTCTTCCCAGACAAATTTGTTCATTCTTCTGGCAGTCCATGGTCTATTCAGTATTCTTTGCCAACACCATAATCCAAAGGCATCAATTCTTCAGTCTTCCTTATTTGTTGTCCAGCTTTCACATGCATATGAGGCAATTGAAAATACCATGGCTTAGGTCAGATTCCCCTTAGTCCTTAAACTGCCATCTTTGCTTTTTAATACTTTAAAGAAGTCTTGTGCCTAATGCAATAAGTTGTTTGAGTTCTTGACTGCTGCTTCCATTAGTGTTGATTGTGGATGCAAGTAAAATGAAATCCTCGATAACTTCAGTCTTTTCTCTGTTTATTACGATGTTGCTTATTGGTCCAGTTGTGAGGATTTTTGTTTTATGTTGAAGTGTAATCCATACTGAAGGCTGCAGTCTTTGATCTTCATCAGTAAGTACGTCAAGCCTTTTTCCCTTTCAGCTAGAATATGTTTAAAAGTTGTATTAACAGTGATGAATTTGTTGAAAAGCAACTAAGAGAAAGAGATGAGTCAAGAATGACTCCTGGATATACATTCCAATTGACAACAGAGAGGTTTGTTTGTAAAACAGATATTCCTCTTTGTAGAATGTAAGGATCCAGGGTAAAGAAGACTAAAAAAGAATGACTCCTAGGTTTTGGCTTGATCAGTTCTTAGCCTGACCATACTGTCTGTCTTAGTTCTCTAGTGCTGCTATAACACTTACACCACAGGTGGATGACTTCAACAAATATAAATTTATTCTCTTACAGTTTAGAAGGAGAGAAGTCCAAATTCAGGGTGCCAGTGCTGGAGGAAGGCTTTCTTTCTCTGCTGGCTCTGAAGGAAAGTCCCTGTCTCCTTTTAACATCTGTGGGTTCAGTGTTCCTGGGAGATCTCCATGTGTCTTGGTATCCATCTTCGTCTGGATCTAGGAGGTTCTCAGTGCAGGCCCCAAAAGTACTTACTCCTCTCCCAACTCTTCTTTCTTGGTGGTACTGAGATCCTTCCCTGTCTGTTAGCTTCCCTCTGCTTCTATCTCTTGTAGAGTGGTGGTGGTGACTCAAAATACATCCCATCCTAATCCTACCTCATTAACGTAAAAAACATAACCTAGTCCTCACCAGCCACTCCTCGGAAGGAAGATGGGGCAATCTACTTCCATAGTGATACCACCTCGGAAACCCAAGGAGGGGTTGCTATCAGTCGGGTCCGACTCGACGGCAATAACAACAATAACAGTCCTCATTAACGTGACCTAATCTTGCTTCATTAACATAACAGCCAGCTCTCTCCCAAGTAGGACCATAACCACAGACATAGAGGCTAGAATTTATAGCACATCACAAAATGGAGGACAGCCACACAATACTGGGAATCATGATCTAGCCACATTGATACATATTTTGGGGGAACATAATTCAATCCATGACACTGTCCTCACCATCAAAGCCAGAATTTCCACCCCTCCCACAATGATGGTCCTACGCATCATTGTTATTCTCACCATTTCTTTAGGTTCAGTCACACTCCTGTTCTCTAAACTAGCCTGTCATAGAAATTCCGAAACTCAGCTGAATCCATCCAACCAATTCTGGGTTTTTGCACAGTTAATGGAGACGTATCAGCACCACTGTGACTTCATGGTCTCTAGCCTCTGCTGAGTGCTTCCACTCTCCAGCAATCTTTGTTACTGGGTGATTGGCCACTGTGACAGTACCAAACCTTTACCATATTAAAAATTACTATACCCTGTACCCCTAGCCCCCTAGCTCCCCAACCCCGGAGATGATCTAGAGAAAAGAGTCTATCTTGAGAACCCTCTCTCAGGTTCCTTCAACTTGAAACTCACCTATCAGAGAGCCATCTTCATATCCTTTCCTTTTTTCCAGAGAAAAGGTATCCTGTTTTCTTTGTTTATCCCCTTGTACTCTGTATCCTGTTCCCTTCCCTCCCCTTCTCCGGGGCCTCATTTCATTGTCATTCCCTGTGCCTTCTATGCCCCTCCTTCTTCTCAGCTTGTCTCCATCCCAACTGAATACAAACCCACTTCACTTTCCAACTACCATTCCATTTCTGTCTTGTCTTTCACAACCAAATTTCATAGAAATTGAACTTTCTTTAACACTTTATCTCTTTTATCTTATCAGCCTGCTGCAGTCTGGTTTCTGTCCTCTCCACATCATGCCAGTCAGCTTCCCCAAGATGCTAGTGACCATATATTTTCAAAGGCAATATGATAAATAAAAGTCATCATATCAGTGGTGCTGATCCATGACATCATTGTGAAGATTAAATAAGATAATGCACATGAAGCACTTAGAGCATAGTGAGCAGTGGAACATATTAAGAGTTCAGTAACTGTTCACTGTGATTACTCTTGCATAGTAGTGGTTATTATTGTGATGTCTGTCATATAATTAAGGAGCTCTGATGGCATAGTGCCTTCAGCATTTGACTGCTAACTAGAAGGTTGGCGGTTCAAACCCAACCACTCCACGAAAGGAGGACTAGGCAATCTACTTCCATAAAAATTTTACTGTCTCGGAAACCCAAAGGGGGTTGCTATGAGTCGGAATCTACTTGATGGCAGTGAGTTTTATTGTATAATTCACAATCACCTCTCTACATGATTGCCCCACCTATTATCTGAGAAAGTGGGAACTGGAGTATTTATTATCATATTCCCATTACCTAGCACAGTGCTTTGGATAAACTGAATCTTAGCACATAATGGAGAGCTGGATAGTGAGCAGTGGAGACAGAACCATGTCCTTGGGCTCTGGGTTATGTGGCCTCTGTAGATAGTCTGGCCATCATCCAGGCTATCACCAGGGAAGAAAGGGCACCCGCCTCTCATAGCTTCCAAGCTCACAGTTCTCTCCTCTGCTTCCTCACACTTCCCTCCCCTTACTAGGGAGTTGAGACATTCCCTCCTTCCTCCACCCTAGGTACAAGCTGTCAGCAGTCAGTGGGAGCTCTGTCAGCAGGAGCCCATACACTGCCCCCTTGAGGACCTCCAGCTCAGCTTTCCTCACCTTCTTCAGCACAGGCCTCCCTGCCTGTCATACATATCATGCAAGTGGCTCCAGCCTGTCTGGACACAGATGTGGCCTCAGCCCCTAAGCAGGCAGAGAGGCAGTAGCTGGCAATACTTCAGATCCAGGAGGATTTTGCTGTGAAGCCAGGGAGACAATACCCCTCCATCACTGGAAGTCTGGCCATTTGGAGGAGAGAGGCCAGCGTGTCCATGAGGAGCCACACAAAGGCAGCCCCAAACCTCTCCAAGTAAGCAAGAATTTGGCCTGAATTGGCCCTGGGAGATCTGCACTATGGAGACTGTTAGCCCAAGCTGTTCCTCCTTCTTGCAGCCAACAGGCATTGACTGGTTGAGCACTTACTGTGTACTTGGCTGTGTGTCAGGGGTGCCACATTGTCTAGTGGGGAAACAGGTAGTTACATTAATGTGTAGTGAGTTCTATGAGAAAGATGTATACATAGAAGACTGGAGACCCAGAGTAGGGCTTGGTTAATCAACCTTGTGTGACTCAGGGAAGACCTCACTGAGGTAGGGCTGCTGGGGTCAGGTCTTGAAAAATAAGCGGAAGTTCACCACGTGAGCGAGAACAGCAAAAGGGAACAGGAGGTGTAAAGGCATGTAGGTGTTGAAGAACCTGGCAGATTTTAACAACTATAAGTAGTTGGATACTTAGTCCAGAAAGGGAAGAGAAGAGAAGAAGTCTCTGAGGTGAGAGGTAGACAGGAGCTAGATCACATTAGGCCTTGTAAACCAGACTAAAGAGTTCAAACTTTATCCTCTAGGCAGTAGTTGCAGTTGGTAGAAACCAATATCAAACTAATATAGGCAACAACTAAATTTACTGGTTTACATAACTATTAAGTTCAGGAGCCGAACTGTCTCAGGCCCACCTGAATCCAGGTCTCAGTGTCTCCTGGCTCTGCTTTCCTCTGCATGTGAGTCTGTTCTGCAGACAGTTTTTTCCATGCAACCACAGAAGGTGGCTTAAGCAGTTCTTGGCCAGGAAACAGCAAACTGTTTCTTAAAGGGTCAGACAGTAAATATTTCTGACCTTGTGAGCCATATGGTCTTTGTCACAACTACTCAACTCTGCTGTTGTAGCCCAAAAGCAGCCGTATATTTTAAGTAAATGAATGGGCATGGCCATGTTCCAATAAAACTTTATATATAGAAACAGGCAGTCAGCTATGGACCATAGTTTGCTGACTCCTATTCTAGGCTTGAAAAAAAAAAAAAAAAAAAACCTCACTGCCATTGAGTTGGTTCTGACTCATAGAGACCCCTCCTTGGGTTTCCGAGGCTGTATCTCTACAGAAATAGGTTGCCCAGTCTTCTTTCTGAGGAGTGGCTGTTGCGTTTGAACCACCGACCTTCTGGTCAGCAGCCATATGCCTTAGGCACTATGCCAGAGCTTCTATAGTCTTAACAGCTCATTATCTCAGAGAAAAAGAAAGAGTCCCACATTTTCCAGGGTCCAAATATTAAGTCTCAGAGAAGACTTCAATTCACATCGTTCGGGTACCAATTCCTGAGCCAATTACTGTGGTCCTAAGGGGTACAGTATGCTGATCAGTCATCCCATGGCAGTGGTAGAAGTCAGGACATACGGAATGAAAAGTAGGATGCTGTTACCAGATGTAGGGGGAAGGGATGCAGACATCCACTGCAAAGTGCCAACAAGAAAGAGCATGAACTGAGCACCTGAAGTTGCCAGTGATGATCCAGCCCGAAATTGGTCCTGACACAGCCACAGGGCACCAGGCCAACCCTAGTAGTGCTGATGCATGCCCTGCCCTGGCCTTTCCTCTGCACTGTTTACACCACTGACACTTTATTGAGACACTTTATTCAGAATGCACTGAATGCCCACTCAGTCTTCCCTTACTCATGGCTCTACCTGCCTGGGTATGAATAGAGGGCAAAGTCACTGGGTAGGGATGCCATGCTGAAGCTTCTGTGCCCTTGGTGTGCTCTGCTTCATTCTGTCCAGTCTTAACAATCTCACTCTTCATCTTGAAGGAAAGTTGCTTATAGTTCTTTTATCCCTCTCTGCCTTTGCCTGTAGTATCCTTTGAATCCTTTTCCCAATATTCTTCACCAGGCTAACATTTGCTTATATTTCAAGGCTCAGCTCAGTTTGTTGTCATCTCCTTCAAGAAGTCTTTCTTGAACCCCCAGAGTGATCTAAAACCTTTGCACCCCTCTCTAGTCCAAAATACAGAAAGTACTACTAGTATTGTATGTATGACAATTTGTTTACCTGTGTCTACCCTTAGCCTTCAAGCTCCTTAAGGGATGGGCCAGGGCTGATTTACCTTTAGGTCCCTAGCTAACACTCAGCACATGACTGAACACTAAGTAGGCAAGTATTTGTTTGACAGAGCTGGATTTTCCAGCTGCATTTAGTCCCATGTAAGTTATGGAGGCAGGGGCTTCATGTACATGCTTGGAACAGTACTTGTTGGTTAACACCTACTGTTGGTCATCTCTACGTCTGGTCTGCTCATCTCAAGGCACATACCTGCCTGCTCTGTAGAATTACTGTTTTTTCTTCCCCTTCCATTGCTCTTCCATAGGATCCATTCAGGTGGTCAGCAAGGGAAATGGCAACAAGACGTGTAAGCTAGACAAGGCATTTCAGAAGTTTTCATCTTGCTTGCTTGACATATACCTAGGTTGTGGTGGGGCTACAGCAGCTAGATCAAGCAAGACTGGGTACATTCTAGAAAACCTCTGTCCCGCTGCTTTCCCATCCTACCACATCTAAATTGAGGATTAGGAAGGTGTGTCTATGGGGTTGGTTTTCACCCCATTGGATAATTATCTCATCTTGGGAAGGCTAAGGCCTGTGATTAATGTGCAGTCCCTGGTCCCAGAATCCAGTGCTAGGCTCTGTTGTCCCTTTATTGCCTGGGCTGCTTGGCCTTCTCAAAGTTTTGGGGAAAAGTAGCTAGAAGGCTGGTCATCCAGCCAAACAGGCACAGATATAGAGTTGAAGCTGTATGTCACTGTAATCCAGGAAACCCATATCTGGAGGTACCTTTTTCACTGGGTTGGTGAGAACTAGGAAGACGACCCTCCCTGGGCTTGCTGATACCCCTACCACCACTCCCCACATCCTACTAAGACCCAATAAACTTTCCTGCTAGTGTCTGAACACAGGCTTGTTCTAGGCCTTAAGAAATAGGTCAGTGAGCCAGGATTGAGGACATTAACTTTCTACACTGTACCTCTATCACAATGTTGGGCATTAGATGAGCTAGAGCATCCTTTAGGAGGATCCCAGGTTGCCCTTCCTAGGTGGTCAGACTGATCATCATGCCTAGTTATAGTCATCTCTCAGTCTATAGGTCTATCAGCAGGGCATCCTGTGGCTCCTGGGACCCCAACCTTGCTATGAGAGGCTCAGGGGTGAACTACCCTCAGCATGTGCTCTCCTAGGGACCCGTCATCAAATTACTAGGCTCTAGATTCTGAGGGAGCTGTGGTAGTGTAGTGCCTAAGGCACTTGACTGCTAACCAGAAGGCTGGTGGTTCAAACCCACAAGCCGCTCCTCGGAAGGAAGATTGGGCAATCTACTTCCATAGTAGATACTGCCTCAGAAACCCAATGAGGGGTCGCTATAAGTTGAGTCCAACTCCACAACACATAACAGCAACAACAACAGATTGTAAGGAGAAAAAATGGGCAGGTCCCAGTGCAATTTCCGTCTCCTCCTTCCCCTGTTCCTTCTCACGCACTCACACACACCCTACTGAAACCTGATCCTGAGGCTGCCTCGCGTGCTGGCAAGGCTGGCGGGCTGGGGCCTGTCTGCTGTAGCCTGCTCCACCCTGCCTGTTACCCCCCAGGCCAGGGCAAGCAGGTCAGGCGTCCCACACCCCCACTAGTCTGACCAGTCATCCACATCCCAAGGGCATTCTCCACCCTGACCAGGCCCCCAAACTGGCACACTAGTGTCTAGACAGAAGACCTGGGTCCTATTTCAGTTGTGACATGAAACTCTGCCAAGGCCATCTGCAGAATAATGCAAACACATAACACACACACATAACACCACCTTCACCATCAACCCACCCCCACATTTCCTGTCGTTTATGGCCCCTGGCTCAGTTTCCAAAACCTCTGCAGGCATTGAGCCACCTCATTGGGGCTGAACTTGGTGCAGTGGGAACACATGAAGAGTGCCAAAATCTACCAGGGGGAGTCAGAGAAGACTTTCCAGAAAAAGTAGCATTTGAACTTGAAGAATAAGCAGAGATTTTCTAGGCAAATAAGGGGAATGAGTTGGGGAACAGAGCAGGGATGAACATTTTAGGCAGAGGGATTGCATGTGTAAAGGCATGAAACTTAATCAGCATGTTCAAATAGTGCATGGTGCATAGTTGGTCCAACATAACAATAGTCTCAGGAATAAAATCCAGGTTGCATTAGATTCAAGAGTGAATGACAGATGAGGAAGTGGAGATGTTATCTACTGCTCTTTCTAAAAGTTTGCCATGAAGGGATATAGAGAGAGGTTGGTAGCTAGAGGGAGGGAGTACAGTATCAATAAAGTTTGTTGACTTTGTATTTTCATGGCAGAGACTTGAGCTTGATTGTATGCTTAGGGGAAAAACCCAACAGAGATCATGAACGTATAAGAGAACTATAACTGATGGATTATGGTCCCCGAAGAAACAGATTGGGGTCCATAGCATAATGTAGAGATCAGCCTTGGGAGTTAAGAGTGGTATGAGGCAGGCAAATTTAAGGTTAGGTAAAGGAGCTGAGAAATTTGTGGGTACAAAGGCAAGAAGCTGAGGAAGATCCTATCTGATGGTCTTGATTTGTGTGTATGTGTGTGTGTGTGAGAGAGAGAGAGAGAGAAGTGAGAGATGAGATCATCCTGCTTAGAGAAAGGAGGAGAAGAGGAGAGAGTTTATGCAGGAGAGTAGAGAAGGTTTGGAGTAGCTGCTGAGCAATGTTGGGAAAGTTGAAGTCCATGAAGTTGTAATGGCATCAGTCCTCATGAGTGAGGGAGAGGGAGAGTGTGTGTGTGTGTGTGTGTGTGTGTGTTCTAGAATGTAAAAGGTATAAAAGTATAGAATTAAATTAACCTCTGGTTGGGCTTTACTTAATGGGTGGAACAAAAAGACAACGGAACAAGGGGGTAGAGGATCTTGTAAGAGAGAGATTGAAGTTATATACCATCCCTGAACAAGGTCTAGTCAGGAAAGAGACAAGAAATATAGTGAAGTCAAGGAGTAAAGCAAGTAAAGAAAGAGAACATATGATGTTAGGAAGTTGTATTCAGAGAGTATTGGAGATTAATATTTTAAAAGTAAAAAGTCCCAGAATGTGGCTTTTGAAGCAAGTGGCTGAAGTGGAGTGGAGGTGAGGGTCACTTGGGTAAAAAGTCATCTGTGAGGCCATAGTTTTAGGAAACTGAAGTTGTTTGTTTGTTAAACAGGAAGAATTGTGTTTGAATGGAAAAAAAGACAGATGCAGAAGTTTTCAATGAATGTGACAGAACGTGGTAGATACATTATTGAAAACTTGGTAAAGATAAATAATAAAAGTAATTGTGGAATGGTAATAATAGAGGTGATGATTATGTTGGGGGAAGTTATGGTATTGGCTGTGATTATTATAACTTCCAGGATCTAGCACTGCCCTTTTCTGGGGATGCTAGGGTTGCACAGAGGGTGCCCTGGGTCTTTTTTTCTTCTGGAAACTGATCTCCATTGCTGTGAACATGTACATGTATTCAAGAGAAGGAGGAAGAAGGATTATGATAGGTTTGTAAGATTATAGAGCTCAACGTAAGTTGAAGTGAGGGAATGGTAAGTAAACTTCTTTGGAATCATGCAACTACAATTGACAAAGGACAAAAAGTCAGGATAAAAAATAAACATGCAGGAGAGGCGGGGCAAGATGGCGGACTAGGCAGAAGGAGTGCACAGACCCTCTTCAACAAAGAAAAGGGAAACCAATAAATACAGACACAGAAGATAATCTTGGACCCCTGAGCCTTGAAGGAAAGGATGCAGATTTGGACTAAACCCCAACTAGCAGAAGAATTTGCGTG
>NW_006921957.1:1491330-1499629 GCF_000298275.1 Orycteropus afer afer
ACATGAGACAAAGTATATGTGAACTGCTGTATGAAAAGTGAATTTACTCTGTAAATCTTCACCCAAATCCTAAAAAAAAAAAATACATAAATGAAATAAGCAAGTTATGAATAAAAAAGGGAAAAAGAAAAATAAATAAATAAATAAACATGCATAATTTCTAAGAAACAGTAAAGAAAAGCCAGGAAATGTGCCTAAGATGGGTAAAAAGAGTTATTTTATGAAAAAAAATAAAATTAGATCCAATCTTCATACTAACCAAAATGGACCACAGATTTAAACATTAAAAATGAAGACATAAAATAAAAGTACTAGGAAAAAAGTGAGACTGAAGCAAGATGGCAGAGTAAGCAGCTACACACTACCAGCTGCCATTCCTAATCAATTGATCAATCAATAACAAGCACAATAAATGATGTTACAACTCTGTATACCAGGCAAGGGTTACAGCAACTAAACAAATGCTGAATCAAGAAAAAGGCAAAATAAAAAGTGTAGGAAAGCTTTTGTTTTCTATCCATCTGTGCCCCACCTCATCCCCACCTTGACATCTTAAAGCAGCAACTATGGCCTGCACTCCCAGAGGGAGACCCTAGTCTCTAGCTCTAAACGGAGCAGAACAGACTTTATAAGCAAATACTGCTTGTGTCTGTTCTAACCTCTTTAGAGGCTACCTGAAGGACTGAAGCAAGATGTCTTTCTTGGTTTGGCCTATCTTTGAGTTCCTTCACCAGTGAAGGGCAATGGACAGCAATGTAGGCCTGTGACTGCCGTTAGCCACCTGGGACTAAAGCCCACTAAGGAATACAGTAGACTGGCAGGAGAGGCCAGAGGAGAGGTTATTTTAAAAACTAAGGCTTTTAGATCACTGTGTTACAGGGAATTAAGAAAGCTATACAACACATGCTCAGAAATTACCTGAGAGGACCTAACAGTTTCACCTCAGATTGGCACTAGGCTCAGTACAAGCCTGGCTGAGTGCTGAAGAAGGATCCCCAGCACGGAGCCAATTTGCAAAGACAGAAAGAATGGTTTTGTTTGTTTTTTTTTTTTTGTTTTGTTTTGTTTTATTTTTTCCTTGTTCAAGGAAATCTCTGTCAAAACACTAGTTAAACACAATCTAAGAAACAAAGTCTTAAATAACTACATGTACAACCAGAAAGTCGGTGTTTGGAGGGGGGAAGGTAGGGGAAGACATTAAGCAAATAGAAAACTATGGCTTTAACAATTAAAAAACAAACAAACAAAATCCTGGGGAAGGGGAAGAATCTGATTTCCAGAAACATATTATAATAGGCAAATGTTCCAGTTTCACACACACACACACAAAAAGGACATACAAAGAAAAAGGAAAGGCTGGTCCATTCAAAAGAACAAAATAAGGTGATTTAAAAAGACTTTAAAACAACAGTATTAAGTATGCTCAAAGAGCACAAGGAAAACATTGACAAAGACTAAAGGAAAATAATAAAATGGAAATATAAATAAAGAAGTAGAAATTTTAAAAAGGAACCAAACACTAACACTAGAGCTGAAAAGTACAATAGCTGAAAGGAAAATTCACAGAGGGGATTCAACAGCAGATTTGAACGGGCAGAAGAAGGAAATAGTGAACTTGAAAATAAGACAATTGAAATTATCATATTTGAGGAGAAAAAAAAAAGTGAAAAGTGAACAGACTCTAAAGGACTTAGAGGGGCACCATCAAGCAAGCAACTTATACATTATAAGAGTCCTTGAAGGTGACGAGAAAGAGAAAGGGACAGAAAGAATCTTTTAAAAAATAATGGCCAACTCTCAAATTTGAGGAAAGATGCTCATCTAAACATCCAAGATTCTAAGTAAAATAAACCCAAAGAGATCCACACTGAGAAACATGATAATCAAATTCAAAAAAAAACCAAAGAAAAAGAGAGAATCTTGAAAGCAGCAAGAGAAAACCAAATCATCACATACAAGAGATCCTTAGTGAGGTTAAGTGCCAATTTCTCCTCAGAAACCATGGAAGCTAGATAGTTGTGGGATGACATATTTAAAATTCTGAAAGAAAAGAACTGCCAACCAAGAATTCTATATCCAACAAACCTGTCCTTCAAAAATGAGGGTGAAGTTAAGACACTCCCAGAAAAAAACAAAAGCTGAGGGAGTTTGTTACCACAAGACCTACCCTACAAGAAATAATAAAGGGAGTCAGTCCTTCCAGTTTAAAAGAAAAGATGCTAGACTATAATTCAAAGCCTGTGAGGAAAAGATTTCCAGGAAAAGGTAATTTCATGGGTAAACATAAAGGTCAGTTTTATGTTATTTTTGTGATATTATTCTATTTTTGTGTTCTACATCATTTAAAAGACAAATGAATAAAAATTATCAACGTATATTACTGAGCAAAGTGGCAGAGTACAAGGTCAGCACACAAAAATCAGTTGTATTTCTCTAGATTTCCACTGAACAATCTGTAAAGAAAATTAAGAAAACAATTCCACTTACAACAGCATCTAAAAGAATAAAATACCTAGGAATAATCTTTTTATTATTATTGCAGGGTTCCCTCCCCTCCCCTCCCCCCCTTGGTAACCAACAAAGAAAGCCTAGAAATCACTTTAACTGGGAGGTGTAAAAGACTTGTTCATTGAAAACTATAAAACATTTACAAAAGAAATCAAAGAAGATCTAAATAAATAGAAAGATACCCCATGTTCATATATTGGAAGATTTAATATCATTAAGATATCAGTACTACCCAAAGTGATCTAAAGATTCAGTGCAGTCCCTGTCTAAATTCCAGTAGCCTTTTTTGCAGAAATGAAAAGATAATCCTCAAATTCATATGGAATTGCAAGGAGGTCCAAATAGCCAAACGGTTTTAAAAAAGAAGAACAAAATAGGAGAACACACACTTCCCGATTTCAAAAAATACTATAAAAATTTAGTAAACAAAGCAGTATGATAGTGTGTAAGGATAGACAGATCAATGGAATAGAATTGAGAGTCCAGGAATAAACCATACATACATTTCTGATCAACTGATGGCAAAAGAGTGCCAAGTATATTCTATAGAGAAAGAATAGTCACTTAAAAAATGGTACTGGAACAACTGCATCTCCACATGCGAAGTAGAGAAGCTGGACTCCTGTCTCACACTGTATGATAATTCATTCTAAATAGATTTAAAAAAAAAAAAAAAAAACCTAAATGTAAGAACTAAAGCCATAAAACTCTTAGAAAAAAAAATATAGGAGAAAAGCTTCAAGACCTTCTTTTAGACAATGGATTCTTAGATATGACACCAACATCACAAGCAACAAAAGAAAAGAAATAGATCTATAGGACTTCATCAGAATTAAAACTTTTGTGCATCAAAAGATTTTATCATGAAAATTAAAAGACAATATACAAAATGGGAGAAAATATCTGCTAACCATATATCTGATACCACCACTAGTCTGTCAGTTTGTTGTACTGTGGAGGCTTGTGTGTTGTTGTGAGGCTGGAGACTATGCCACAGTATTTAAAATCCTAGCAATGTCACCCATGATGGACAGGTTTCAGTAGAGCTTCCAGACTAACGCAGACTCAGAAGAAAGGGGCCATCCTCTTCTCTAAAAATTGGCAAATGAAAACCTTATGAAAAGCAATGAAACACTATCAGATATTTTACTGGGAAACTTTACGAATAGCTATGAAACATTGTCTGATACAGTGCCAGAACATGAGGCCCTCAGGTTGGATGGCACTCAAAATACAACTGGGGAAGAGCTGCCTTCTCAAAGTAGAGCTGACCTTAATGACATGGATGGAGTAAAGCTTTCGGGACCTTCATTTGCTCATGGGGTATGACTCAAAATGGGAAGAAATAGCTGCAGACATCCATTAATAATTGGTATGTGGAATGTAGGAAGTATGAACCTAGGAAAACTGAAATTTAAAAAAAGAAATAGCACACATAAAGATCAATATCCTAGACGTTAGGGAGCTGAAATGGACTGGTTTGGGCCATTTTGAATCAGACAGTCATATGGTCTACCATGCCAGTAATGATAAATTGAAGAGGAATGGCATCACAGTCATTGTTACAAAGGATGTTTCAAGAGCTATCCTGAAGCAAAATGCTGTCAGTGATAGGATAATAGCCATATGCCTGCAAGGAAGACCAGTTAATACTACTATTATTCAAATTTATGCACCAACCACTAAAGCCAAAGAAGAAGAAATTGAAGATGAAGAAACTGAAGTCTGAAATTTACCAAGCATGCAATCAAGATGTATTGATGATTACTGGTGACTGGAATGCAGAAGTTGGAAACAAAGAAGAATTGTCGGTGGCTGAAAAATATGGCCTTGGTGATAGAAGTGATGCTGGAGATTGCATGATAGAATTTTGAAAGACCAACAACTTATTCATTGCAAATACCTTTTCTCAATAACTTGAACAACAGCTATACCCATGGACCTCAGCAGATGGCATACATGGGAATCAGATTGACTGCATCTGTGGTAAGGGAGAAGCTTGATATGATCAGTATGAACAAGGCTGGAAGCTGACTGTGGAATAGACCATCAATTGCTCATATGCAAGTTGAAGTTGAAGCTGAAGAAAATTAAAGCAAGCCCATGAGAGCCAAATATAACCTTGATTATATCCCACCTGAATTTAGACATCATCTGAAGAATAGATTTGATGCATTGACCACCAATGACTGAAAACCAAATGAGTTGTGTGATGACAGCACTAACATACATGAAGAAAGCAAATGATCATTTAAAAGACAGGGAAGGAAGAAAATACAAAAATGGATATCAGAAAAGACTCGGAAGCTTGCTCTTGAATGGAGAGTAGCTAAAGCAAATGGAAGAAATGATGAAATAAGAGCTGAAAGGAAGATTTCAAAGGGCAACTTGAGAAGACAGTAAAGTATTAAAATGAAATGTGCAAAAACCTGGAATTAGAAAACCAAAAGGAAAGAACATGCTCAGCATTTCTCACCCTGAAAGAACTGAAGAAAAAAATTAAAGCCTCAAGTTAACAATATTGAAGGATGCCACAGGCAAAATATTGAATGATGCAGTAAACATCAAAGGAAGATGGAAGGAATACACAGTCACTGTACCAAAAAGAATTGGTTGACGTTCAGATACTTCAGGAGATAGCATTGATCAAGAACCAATGGTATTGAAAGAATTCCAAGTTTCACTGAAAGAACTGGTGAAAAACAAGGCTCCAGGAATTGATGCATTGACCACCAATGACTGAAAACCAAACAAGTTGTGTGATGACAACAGTAACATCATACATGAAGAAAGCAAATGATCATTTGAAAGACAGGAAAGGAAGAAAACTAAAACATGGACATCAGAAAAGACTCTGAAACTTGCTCTTGAGTGGAGAGTAGCTAAAGTGAATGGAAAAAATGATGAGATAAGAGCTGAATTGAAATATTTCAATAAATGGATGCAGTGCTGGAGGAGCTTGCTCATCTATGCCAAGAAATTTGGAAGACAGCTACCTGGCCAGCTAACTGGAAGAGATCAATATTTGTGCCCATTCCAAAGAAAGTGATCCAACAGAATATGGAAATTATCGAACAATATCACATGCAAGTAAAATTTTGCTGTTGTGCTGTTGTTGTTGTTATGTGCCATTGAGTTGGCCCCAACTCACAGCGACCCCTCCTTGGGTTTCTGAGGCAGTATCACTACGGAAGTAAATTGCCCAGCCTTCCTTCTGAGGAGTGGCTGGTGGGTTTGAATCGCCAGCCTTCTGGTTAGCAGTCAAGTGCCTTAGGCACTATGCTACCAGAGCTCCTAAATTTTGCTGAAGATATTCAAACGCCAGAGCAGCAGGGAACTTTCAGAAATTCAAGTGGGATTCAGAAGAGGATGTGGAAACAGGGATATCATTGCTGATAACAGATGGATCTTGGCTGAAAGCAAAGAATACCAGAAAGATGTTTACCTATGTTTTATTGACTATGCAAAGGCATTTGACTATGGGGATCATAACAAATTATGGATAACATTGCAAGCAATGGGAATTCCAGAACACTTAATTGTGCTCATGAGGAACCTGTACATAGACCAGGAGGCTGTCATTCAAACAGAACAGGGGATACTGCATGGTTTAATATCAGGAAAGGTATATAAGGATGGCTCAACATTAGAAAAACAATCAACATCATCACATAAATAAAGCAAAGGAAAAGAACCATATGATTATATCAATCAGTGCAAGAAAGGCATTTGATAAAATCCAACACCCATTACTGATCAAAACTCTCAGCAAAATAGGAATAGAAGGGACATTCCTCAACATAATGAAGGGCATATATGCAAAACCAACAGCCAACATTATTCTCAATGGAGAGAGACTGAAACCATTCTCCTTGTGAAAGGAACCAGACAAGGATGCCCTCTATCACCACTTCTATTCAACATTGTGTTGGAAGTCTTAGCCAGGGCAATACTGTGAGAAAGGGAAATCAAAAGCATCCATATTTGGTAAGGAAGAAGTCAAACTAACTCTATTTGCTGATGATATGATCCTATACATGGAAAACCCAAGAAACTCAACAACAACAAAAAAAAAAAACTACTAGAGCTAACTGAGAAATTTAGCATAGTGGCGGGATAAAAGATCAACATCCAAAAATCATTTGGATCCCTTTACACCAGTAAAGAGATTGCTGAAAAAGAAATAAGGAAACCAATACCATTTACAACAGCCACCAACAAAATAAAATACTTGGGAATAAATCTCACTGGGGACACAAAAGACCTGAACAAAGAAAACTACAAATCACTACTCCAAGAAACCATAAGAGATCTACATAAATGGAAAAACATGCCATGTCCATGGATAGGAAGATTGAACATTGTGAAAATGTCAGTACTACCCAAAACAGTGTATATTCAATGCAATCCCAATCCAGATCCTATCAGCATTCTTTAAGAATATGGAAAAACCAATCACTAATTTTATATGGAAAGGGAAGAGAGCTCAAATAAGCAAGAAGAACAAGGTAGGAGGTCTCACACTCCTGGATCTCAAAATCTACTGTACAACCACAGTAGTCAAAACAGCTTGGTATTGGTGCAAAGACAGACACATAGACCAGTGGAACAGAATTGAGAACCCAGAAATAGACCCATTAATCTATGGTCAGCTGATTTTTGACAAAGGGCTGAAATCCATCACATGAGGAAGAGATGGTCTCTTTAACAAATGGTGCTGGAAAAACGGAATATCCTTTTGCACAAAAATGAAACAAGATCTGTACCTCACACCATACAGAAAAATTAACTCCAGATGGATCAAAGACTTAAATGTAAAACATAAAACTATAAAGTTCCTCAAGGAAAAAATAGGGGCAAATTTAGGGGCATAAATTTACATGGCACAAATAGACTTTCAAGCATAACCCAAAATGCACAAACAGCTGAAGATAAACTAGATGAATGGGACCTTCTAAAAATTAAATTTTTATGTGTTCCAAAAGATTTCTCCAAAAGAGTTGAAAGAGAACTTACAGATTGGGAAGAAATATTTGGCAATGACATATCTGACCAGGGAATTATCTTTAAAATTTATAGAAAACTCCAACACCTCAACAACAAAAAAATTAACAATCCAGTTAAAAAAAATGGGCAGAAGACATGAATAGACACTTTACCAAAGAGGATTTTTAGGTGGCCAGCAAATGCATGAGGAAATGCTCATGATCATTAGAGATCAGAGAGATGCAAATCAAAACAGCAATGAGATACTATCTCACCCCAGCAAGACAGAAAATAACAAATAGTGGCAAGGATGTAGAGAGATTAGCACTCTCATATACCGCTGGTGGGACTTTAAAATTATACAACCACTGTGGAAAGCAGTATGGCAATTCCTTGGAAAGCTGGAATTAGCAACTCCATTTGACCTAGCAATTCCATCACTAGGTATATATCCTAAAAAAAGTGAGAGCCAGGACAAGAACATGTTCATCACAGCACTATTTACAATAGCCAAAAGATAGAAACAACCTAGGTGCCTATCAACAGAAGAATGGATAATCAAACTATAACTATACACAGTGGAATACTGTGCAACACTAAGGAATAATGTAGAATCTGCAAAACACCACATAACACAGATAAACTTGGAGGACATTATGCTGAGTGAAATAAGTCAATCACAGAAGGACAAATATAGTGTTAGTTCATTATTGTAAAAAGTCAAAGAAAAGTTTATATATGGAAGGGAACTTTCTTTGTTGGTTACCAGGAGTGGGAGGGGAAGGGAAGGAAGGGAACACTAAAA
>NW_006921957.1:1507374-1515984 GCF_000298275.1 Orycteropus afer afer
TTATGTGAACTGCTGTATGAAAAGTGAATTTACGCTGTAAATCTTCACCCAAATCAAAATAAAATTAAAAAGAAAAAAAGCAGTGACCCATGTCACTTTAGTTTTGTGTATTTCACTGTACATAAATTACATTGCAATAAAATGTAATTTTAAAAAATCAGGAAGGGTGTTCATCAGGGTTGTATTCTTTCACCAAATTTACTCAATCTGTATGCTGAGCAAATTATCCTAGAAGTTGGACTACATGAAGAAGAATGCAGCATCAGCATTGGAGGAAGATTCATTTACAACCTATGATATGCAGATGACACAATCTTGCTTGCTGAAAATGAACATGACTTGAAGCACTTACTGATGAACATCGAAGACTACAATCTTCAATAAGGATTACACCTGAACATAAAGAAAACAAAAATCCTCATGACTGGACCAATAAGCACAACATCACAATAAATAAGTTGAAGTTGTCAGGAATTTCATTTTACTTGGATCCATAATCAACACCCATAGAAGCAGCAGTCAGGAAATCAGATGTTGTATTGCACTGCAGAAATCTGCTGCAAAAAAACTCTTTAAAGTGTTAAGAAGCAAAGATGTCACTTTGAAGACTAAGGTGCACCTAACCCAAGGTATAGTATTTTTCATTGCCTCTTATGTGTGTGAAAGCTGGACAATGAATAAGGAAGACTGTAGAAGAGTTGGTGCCTTTAAATTGTGTTGTTGGCAAAGAATACTGAAAATACCATGGACAGCCAGGAGAATAAACAAATCTGTTCTGGAAGAAGTGTAACCAGAATGCTCATTGAAAGCAAGAATGGCCAGACTTGGTCTCATCTACTTTGGTCATGTGGTCAGAAGGGACCATTCCCTGGAGAAGGATATAATGCTTGATAAAGTAAGAGGGGTAGCAAAAAATGGGAAGACCCTCAGTAAGATGGATATACATGGTGGCTTCAACAATGGGCTCAAGTATAGCAATAATTGTGAGGATGGTGCACAACGGGAAAGTGTTTCATTCTGTTGTCCATAAGGTCTCTATGAGTCAGAGTTGACTCAACGGCACCTAACAAAAACACAACATATATCTGATAAGGGGTTAATACCCAGAACATACAAGCAACCTACACAACTCAACAACAGAAATATAAGCAGCCTAATTCCAAAATGGGCAAAGAGCCTAGACATTTATTTCTGCAAAGAAGATATGTGAATAACCAACAAACACATGAGAAAATGTTGAATGTTATTCATTATTTTCCAGTTGCTATCAAGTCTGTTCCAACTCATGATGACCCTATGTGTGTCAGAATAGAACTGTGCTCCATAGGGTTTTCATTGGCTGGTTCTTCAGAACTAGATCACCAAGTCTTTTTTCCAAGGTACCTCTTAGTGCACTCAAACTCCAGCCTTTCATTTAGCAGCCAAGCACATTAACCATTTGCAGTACCTAGGGACTCCCGTTAATCATTGTTGTTGCTTATAGGTGCCATGGAGACAGAATCTGACTCATAGTGATCCTATGTACAACAGAATGAAACACTGCCCTATCCTGTGTCACACTGACAACAATTATTAAGTTTGAGCCCATTGTTGCAGCAACTGTGTCAGTCCATTTTGTTGAAGGTCTTTTTTTTTGCTGACCCACTTTACCAAGCATGATATCCTTCTCCAGGGCCTGGTCCCATTTGACAACATGGCCAAAGTACATGAGAGGAAGTCCAGTCATTTTCACTTCTAAGGAGCATTCTGGCTGTAATTAGCTAGAGACAGATTTGCTTGTTCTTCTGGTAGTCCATGGTATATATTCTTTACCAACACCATAATTCAAAGGTATCAACTCTTCTTCAGTCTTCCTTATTCATTGTCCAGCTTTAGTGTGCATTTGAAGCAATAGAAAATAACATGGCTTGGGTTAGGCACACCTTAGTCTTCAAAGTGACATCTTTGCTTTTCAGCACTTTAAAGAAGTTTCTTGTAGCAGATCTGCCCATTGTAATACCTCACTTGATTTCCTGACCACTGATTCCTTGGCATTGACTGTGGACCTAAGTAAAATGAAATCCTTGACAACTTCAATCTTGTTTCTATTCACTATGATGTTGTTTATTGGTCCTGTTGTGAGGATTTTTCTTTTCTTTATGTTGAGGTATAATCCATACTGAAGGCAGTAGTCTTTGATATTCATCAGTAAGTGCTTCAAATCTTCTTCACTTTCAGCAAGGATGACTGTGTCATCTGCATGTTGCATGTTGTTAATGAGTCTTCCCCCAATACTGATGGCTGTGTTCTTCTTCATATAGTCCAGCTTCTTGGATTATTTGCTAGCATACAGGCTGAATAAGTATAATGAAAGGATACAGTCCTGATGTCCACCTTTGCTGATCTGAAACCACACAGTATCCCCTTGTTCTGTTAGAACAATTGCCCCTTGTTCTATGTACAGATTCCTCATGAGCTCAATTACATGTTCTGCAGTTTCCATTCTTCACAATGTCATCCATAATTTGTTATGATCCACACAGTTAATTGCCTTTGCAAAGTCAATAAAACACAGGTAAACATCTTTCTGGTATTCTTTGCATTTAGCCAAGATCCATCTGACATCCACAGTGATATCCCTCATTTCATGTCCTCTTCTAAATGCAACTTGAATTTCTGGCGGTTCTCCATCTATATACTGTTGCAAATGTTTTTGAATTATTTTCAGCAAAATTTTACTTATGTGTGGTAATAATGGTAATACTTGATAATTTCTGCATTTTGTTAGAATGCCTTTCTTTGGAATAGGCACAGATATGGATATCTTTGAGACGGATGGCCAAGTAGCTGTCTTCCAAGTATCTTGGCATAGACAAGTGAGCACTTTGAGCATTGCATCCATTTGTTGAAACATCTCAATTGGTACTCATCAATTCCGAGAGCCTTGTTTTTCACCAGTTCCTTCAGTACACCTTGGACTTCTTGCTTCAGTACCATCAGTTCTTGATCCTATGTTACCTCCCAAAATGGTTGAATGTCAGTTCTTTGGTACAGTGACTGTGTATTTCTTCCATCTTTTGACAGTTCCTGCATCGTTCAGTATCTTGCCCATGGAATCCCTTTCATATTGCAACTTGAGGCTTGCATTTTTTCTTCAGCTGTTTCAGACTGAGAAATGCCAAGTGTGTTCTTCCCTTTTGGTTTTCTAACTCCAGCTGTTTGTACATTTCATTATAAAAACTTTGTCTTCTTGAGCTGCCATTTGAAATCTTCTGTTCAGCTCTTTTACTTCATCATTTGTTCCATTTATTTTAGCTACTCTACATTCAAGAGTAAGTTTCATAGTCTTCTCTGACATCCAGTTTGGTCTTATTTCTTTCTTTCTGCTCTTTCTAATGACCTTTTGCTTTCTTCAGGTATGATTTCCTTTATGTCATAACACAACTTGTCTGGTCATTAGTGTTCAATGCATCAAATCTATTCCTGAGATGGTCTCTAAATCCAGGTGGAGGGATAAACTTAAGGTCATATTTTGGTTCTTATGGACTTGTTTTAATTTCTTTCAACTTCAATTTGGATTCATATGAGCAATTGATGGTTTATTCAACAGTCAGCCCTTGCTGGCTGATGTAATTGAGCTTCTCCATTGTCCCTTTTCTCAGATGTAGTCAATTTGATTTCCTGTGTATTCCACCTGGTGAGGTCCATGCATAGTTGCCATTTATGTTGTTTAAAAAAAGGTATTTGCAATGAATAAGTCATTGGTCTTGCAAGATTCTGTCATGCAATCTCTGTCATCGTTTTGGTCATCTAGTCCATATTTTCCAACTACCAGTCATTCTTTCCAGCTTTGCATTCCAATCACCAGTAATCATCAGTGATCTTGGTGGCAGGTTTGATCTATGTCAGACTGCAGAAGTTGGTAAAAATCATCCAATACCTTCATCTTTGGCTTTAGTGGTTGGTGTGTAAATTTTAATAGTAGTCATATTGACTAGTCTTCCTTGTAGGTGTATGGCTATTATTCCATCATTGACAGTGTTATACTTCAGAATAGATCTTGAAATGTTCTTTTTGATGATGGGTGTGTCACCGTTCCTCTTCAATTTGACATCCCCAACATAGTAGACCATATGATTGTCTGATTCAAAATAGCCAATACAAGCCCATTTCAGGTCACTATTGCCTAGGGTATCCATCTTTATGCATGACATTTTATTATTATTATTATCATGTGGGTGAAAGTTTACAGAGCAAATTCATTTTCCATACAGCAGTTCATATACATTTTGTTTCATAACATTGACTTCAATTCTTTAAATGTAACAGCTTTCTTCTCACTTCCTCCCTGTAGTTACCTCTTCCCTGTGTCCTTCTTTCCTATGCATTCCTGCCCCCTGAGCTATCTACCTTCTATGCTCCCATGATTGATCATTCTAAGGAGTGTATCTTCCTGGTGTAAATGTTCACCCTATATGCCTGTCTGTTGTTTGGTTGGAAGTCATGGGAATGAGTTCAGTTCTAGACCTGAAGGGTAACTAGGGGCCATAGTCTCAGGGCTCTCACCAAGCTCTATCAGATCAGTAAACCTGGTCTTTTTTGTGGTTTTGAGTTTTGTCCCACATTGTCCTCCCACTCTATCCAGGATCTCCCGCACTAATCCCTTTCCGAGTGGTTGGCAGTGGTAGCTGGGCACCATCAAGTTTTTCTGGTCTCATGGTCATATAGGCTGAGGTTTGCATGGTCCACTAGTCCCTTGAACTAATTGTTTCCATGTGTCTTTGGTTGTCTTCATTCTTCTTTGCTCTGGTCGAGGAGAGACCCATTGTTGCATCTTTAACTTGTAAGCTTTTGAAGCCCCAGTCACTACTCACCAAAGGAGGATGTGGAACAACTTTTTTTGTGTTGTATGTCATGATTGAGCTTGATGTCCACTGCGACTAGGATCCCAAGCCCACAAGTCCAACTACTCACTCCCTCACGGTGATTGGCTATGGCGTCCAATTTTCCTAGATTCATATTTCATATAGTCCATGTTCTGATAATTAATGGATATTTGCAACTGTTTCTTCTCATTTTGAGTCATGCCATATCAGTAAAGGAACATCCCAAAAGCTTTACTCCATCCATGTCATTAAGGTTGATTCTACTTTGAGAAGGCAGCTCTTCCCCAATTATATTTTGAGTACCTTCCAACCTGAGGGGCTCATTGTCCGGGCCAATATCAGATAATGTTCCTCTGCTATTCATAAAATTTTCAGTGGCCAACTTTTTTTAGAAGTAGACTGCCATGTCCTTCTTCCTAGTCTGTCAAGGCATTTGTTTATGTATTCATTTGGGGATACTCCATAGGTTCTGGAATTGGGTTGGCTATAATCTTTATGGAAGCCGCTTTCCAGGCCTTGCTCTTCCGTGGTGCCAGTGCATGACTTCAAAAAGGCAACCTTTTGATTACTAGCTAAGCACAGGCCATCTGTACCACCCAGGGACCTTTCCTAGTCTGTCTTAGTCTGGAAATGCCACTGAAATCTGTCTACCATTGGTGTTGAAATACCAGTGGCATAGCTTCCAGCATCACACACAGCAACACATAAGCTACCACAGTAGGACAGACTTACAAATAAGTGGTCAATTAATCATTATGAAAATCAAAAATCAAAATCACAGTGAGGTATCACTTCATACCCTATGGCTATTACCAGAAAAATAGAAAACAAGTATTAGCAAGGATGTGAAGAAATTGCCTCTGTGCTATCTCTTGCTGTCTTCAATTACAGCTCCTTCACTCTCCCTCTCTATACTGTCAGGGGAGCTGGGTATATAGCATGCTCTTTATCAGTTTTAAGGTGAACCTTCTCTCCAGCAAGACTACAAACTAACCTGTCCCCTACATGGATTCTAGGCACCTTATTTGCATTAGCAGGTTGTTCAGTCCCTTTGGTGGGCCCCAAGCACCATATTTGCGTAATCTCACCCACTCACTTTGTGGGAGTTTCAAGACCATGGCTAGAAGGGCTAGCAAGTCATTGCACAACACTCATCAATCACTGTTAGGAATGTAAAATGGTGCAACCACTATGGAGAACAGTTTGGCCACTCCTGAAAAAGTTAAACATAGAATTAATCATATGGCCCAGCAATTCCACTCTTAGCTATATACCCAGAAGAATTGAAAACAGAGACTCAAAATAGATACTATACACAAATGTTCATTGAAGCATTATGTACAATAACCAAGAAGTAGAAGCAACCCCAGTGTTCATCAACAGATGAATGATAAAGAAAAATTGGTATATACGTATAATGGAATACTATTCAACCATAAAGGGAAATTAAAGTTCTGCACATGCTACAACATGGATGAGCCTTGAAAACTTTACATTAAGTGAAATAACCCAGACACCAAAGAATAAATTTTATATAATCACTTATACAAAACATCTAGACTAGGCAAATGCATAGAGGCTAAAGTTTATTAGTTGTTACTGGGTGCTGGGGGGAGGGAGAAAATGGGAAGTTACTGCTTAAGACATAACTGAGTTTCTTTTTGGGTGATGAAAATCTTTTGGAAATGGATAGTGGTGATAGTCACATAATGTGATAAATATAATTAATGTCACTGAATGGTACACTGAAAATGGTTAAAATGGCAAATTTTTTGTGATGTTTATTTTATCATTTTTTTTTTTAAATGACTTGAAAAAAGGCATAGATGAATTTCTGAATAGCCTTGGAATGAGGACAACTTTCCTAAGATACAAAATCCAGAAGCAGTAAGGGAAATGTCACTGCATAAAAATAATTTAAAAAAGAAAAAACTTTTCTACAGCAGAAAGAAAGAAAATAACCATAAGCCAAGTAAATAAACAAACTGGAGAAAATATTTGCAATTTGTATTTCAGAGGGTTTATATATTTAATATATAAAGAGCTTCAAAAAAAGAGGGGGGGAAGATCAATAACCTTATAAAACAATGGGTTATACATATGAACAAAGCTCACAGAAAAAGAACTGCAAATGGCCCTTAAATATCTGAAACAATACTCAAATCCTCATAATAAAAGAAATACAAATTAGTGCACATGGATCATTCTCCAGGATAGACCACATGTTAGGTCACCAAGCAAGTTTTGATCAACTTTAAAAGATTGAAATCATCCAGAGTATTTTCTCTGATCACAGCAGAGTGAAGCCAGAAATGAGTAAGAAGGGAGAATAATAAAAAAAAAAAGAAAGAAAATACACAAATATATGGAAATAAAACAACACACTATTCAACTACAAGGGAGCTCTGGTAGCATAGTGGCTAAAGCACTTGACTGCTAACCAGAAGGCTGGCGGTTCAAACCCACCAGCCACTCCTCGGAAGGAAGGTTGGGCAATCCTACTTCCGTAGTGATACTGCCTCGGAAACCCAAGGAGGGGTCGCTATGAGTCGGGGCTGACTCGACGGCACATAACAACAACAACAACAATTCAACTACAAATGGGTCAAGGAAGAAATCCTGAATTTCCTAGAGTCAAATGAAAATGGAAACACAGCATACAAAATGTATGTGATGTAGCAAAGGCAGTACTCAGAGGAAACTTATAGCAATAGATGCTTACATGAAAAAAGCAGGAGCCTAACTCGACAACTGCAGAAACTGAAAGAGAAGAGCAAACGAAGTCTAAATCTACCAAAAGAAAGGAATAACAAATAAATGAAATTAAAAGCAGAAAATAACAGAATCAATAAAACCAGAAGTTGATTCTTTGAAAAGATCAATAAAATTGACAAACTTGACTTCCAGTAAGATGGAGGAATAGGCAGACAAGCGACACAGACCCTTTTCAACAAAGAAAAGAGAAACCAATTGACAGAGATACAGAAGATAATCCTGGAGCCCTGAGGTTTGAAAGGAACTATACAGAAGTGGATTAGGCACCAACTAGTAGAAGAACCTGAACGAAAACAATAGTACAGAAACGGTTGGAGCTGTGGATCAGCTACTCTGATGGGACCAACAGCCTGAATATTTCCAAGTGGTGTTGGGACCTGAGAATTGACCTAGGAATCAGCCCTGGTCTCTAAGGGCTACAGGGACAACTGCACTGGTGGCCTATGACTAGAAAAGGAAACAGCAAGGAGGGAGAAAACCTGAGCTGTTGATTTTCCACTGTCTGGAGGACACAGCCATTTTGATGGTTTACAAGCAGCGGCCACTTTGGATATTTAAAGTGACCAAGGGTGCAGCCATTTTGGATATTTAAAGTGACCAAGGGTGTAGCCATTTTGAATCTTTACAAGTGGCAACCATTTTGGATTTTAAAGTGATAACCATTTTCATTCAGATTCCAGGGACCTAAGAATAGGCTCTGTTTGCCAAGATTGGCAGGGACATAGGAGAGGCTGACAACAGGAAAGGAGACAGGTGGTGAGTGTATTAGTGCTGTCAACTAGCAAATAGAGGAACACAGTACCCTGCTTGCATAGATAACATACAAAGAAAACAAAAATCGTGGGCAAGTCACTCCAACATGCAATCACCAATTAAATATATACATAAAAATGTCAAAATGCCTCAGAGACAACAGAGCATCATAGTCCACACAAAGAAGCAAGATAAAGCAGGAGAAACAAGGGACCAG
>NW_006921957.1:1516354-1526660 GCF_000298275.1 Orycteropus afer afer
GGTTTCCAAGGCAGTGTCACTACGGAAGTAGGATTGCCCAACCTTCCTTCTGAGGAGTGGCTGGTGGGTTTGAACTGCTAGCCTTCTGGTTAGCAGTCAAGTGCCTTAGGCACTATGCTACCAGAGCTCCTAGAACACTTCTTTGGAAAGAGATAAATCAGAAAAAAAGATCAAAACAAAATGGAGAAAGCCTAAGGATCATGTGGGATACATCAAAAGGAATAACCTATGTGTAATCGGAATTCCAAAACAGGCAGAGACAAATAAAACCACAGAAAAAACTGTCGAAGATTTGTTGGAAGAGAATTTTCCTGACATGATGAAAGGTGAGAATATATCCATTCAGGAAGTTCAAGGAACCCCAAGCAGGATAGACCCCAAAAGAAAATCACCAAGACATATCATCATCAAACTCACCAAAACTAAAGAGAAAGAAAGAATCATGAGAGCAACACAAGAATAATGAAAAGTTACCTACAAGGGGCACCCAATAAGACTAAGCTTGGATTTCTCAGCAGAAACCACGCAGGCAAGAAGACAATGGGATGGTATATGTAAAACCCTGAAAGAGAAAAATTTCCAACCTAGAACTATGTACCCAGCAAAATTGTCCCTCAAATATAATGGTGAAATTAGGACATTTCCAGATAAGCAGAAATTAAGGGACTTTGTTAAAACCAGACCAACCTTACAAGAGATGCTAAAGGGAGCTCTTTGGACAGAGAAGCAGCGACAGCCAACAACAACTGACCATTAACACACATGATGATATAAGCCAGAAACCAACCCAACTATGGAAGTATCCAAAGTAAATAAGCCTATGAGATTGTAAACAGGGAACCAGAGACACCAATTGACAAATGAGGACAACTGCAAACCAAAAAGAGGGAAAAAACTGTGTCATTACAGAACTTCTAGATGGTAGGGAAGTCAAGACAACTACAAGATAGAACAGACTGTTCTAAACTTGGGAAGAAAACTATAAATCACAGGGTAACCTCAAAGAAAAATGATAAACCTTCACATCAAAAAAGAAGACCAGTATAAATATTCAGTAAATACTAAAACAATAACAATGAAGGAAGTGATAACACGATTCATAAACAAAATGTAAAGAAATGCACAGAAAATTATTTGGAACAAAGAAAGCGACACCACGAAAAAGCACATAACAAAAATGATAGTAACAGATTCATATTTCCTGATAATTACATACCTGGCAAGGGACTTATCTCTAAGATTTATAGCAGAAGAGTGGATGACCAAACTATGGTACATGCACACAATGGAATGCTATGCAGCACTAAACAATAATGTAGAGTCTGCAAAACACTACATAATATGGATGAACTTGGAGGACATTATACTGAATGAAATAAGTGAATCACAGAAGGACAAATATAGTATTAGTTCATTGTTATGGAGGGTCAAGGAAAGGTTTATATATGAAGGAAAACTTTCTTTGTTGGTTGCCAGGGGTGGGAGGTGAGGTGAGGGAACACTGCGAAAAAAAAAAAAAAAATGCATTGACTCATGTCACTTTAGTTTTGTGTATTTCACTGGACATAAATTATATTTCAATAAAATGCATTTTAAAAAAATTGACAAACTTTTAGTTAGACAAAGAAAAAAGATGCAAATAACCAAAATAAAAAAATGAGAGGCAACATTACAACTAAGCAGATAAAAATAGAGTTATGACAGAATATAATGAACAACTGTATGGCAACAAACTGTATAACCTAGATGAAATGGACAAATTCTTAGTAATTTGTTCTCTAATGGGATATTTCCTAAGTCAAAAGAACTGCAAAGAAATCTTTAATTGTTTTTAATAGCTATATTACTCATAATAATATTGGTATTGGTACTCTGAAACTCTTGGATATTATACACGCACACACACACACACACATACATACATGCATACACACACACACAAAGGAGCCCTGGTTGCACAATGGTTAAGCACTAGGCTGCACTGAAAGGTCAGTGGTTCAAACCCACCAGCCATTACATGGAAGAAAAGAGCCAACAATCTGCTTCCGTAAAGATTTCTGCCTAGGAAACCCTGTGGGGCAGTTCTACTTTGTCCTATAAAGTCACTATGAGTAAGAATTGACTTGGCAACACACAACAATATGTGTATATTCCAAAAACAAAAACAAACTCACTGCCGTTGAGTCGATTCTGACCCATAGAGACCCCCATTGGGTTTCCAAGGCTATAAACGTTTACAGAAGCAGACAGACCCTTCTTTCTTCTACAAGCAGCTGGTGGGTTTTAACCACCAACCATTTGGTCAGTAGCCAAATACCTTAACCAGTGTACCACCAGAGCTCCCTATATGTATATTAGGATAAAGCAAATGAGGAATTATGTTGATGTTACTAGAACAAGGATGTCAGCTTAACAGAATAAAGATACAAATATAAATTCAAGGAAGGTAAGTAAATGGATGAATTTTATGCTATATGAACTATATCTCAAGCTGTTAAAAAGAAGGTAA
Organism: Orycteropus afer afer; assembly: GCF_000298275.1. Taxonomy (NCBI): domain Eukaryota; kingdom Metazoa; phylum Chordata; class Mammalia; order Tubulidentata; family Orycteropodidae; genus Orycteropus; species Orycteropus afer. Next base: position 1,518,864 of record NW_006921957.1, read on the forward strand.
ACAAATTTTATAATCCTAAATATAAATTGGGAATGTCAATATGAATGCATTATATATTTTCTCTTTAAAAACTTATTTCCTACCTTTGTCACTGAGAAGGCCTAGAAACAATAACTAACCCATACCAACATTTCTAGCCACTCAGATGTCAGTTTTTGTTGTCATTGTTGTTAGCTGCAGTTGAGTCAGTTCCAACTTTGGTGACCAGGTGACAGAGTAGAACTGTAATCTTGAAAGAAGCAGAGCAGCTGCATGAGTTCTAACCTCCAGCCTATCTGTTAGCAGTTGAGCACTTTAACATTTGAGGCATAAGCACTCCTTAGCCACTCAGATGGTGGTCTAATAAATACCACTTCCAGTTAAGACGAACTAGGATTTTTTGCCCATAGAATCCTTCAGTATTGCAGCTCAGGGCTTGAATTTTTTCTTCAGTTCTTTCTGCTTGAGAAATGCCAAGAGTGTTCTCCCTTTGGGTTTTCTAATTTGAGGTCTTTGCACGTTTGATTATAATATATAACTTTGTCTTCTTAAGTAGCCCTTTGAAATCTGCTATGCAGCTCTTTTATTTCATCATTTCTTCCATTTGCTTTAGCTACTATGTGTTCAAGAACAACTTTCAGAATCTCTTCTGACATCCATCTTGGTCCTTTCTTCCTTTCTTTTTTTTTAATGACTTTTGCTTTCTTTGTGTATGATGTTCTTGATGCCACCCCACAACTCATTTGATCTACAGTCATTGGTGGTCAGCACGCCAAATCCATTCTTCAGATAGTCTCTAAATTCAAGTGGGATATAATCAAGGTTGTATCTTGGCTGTCATGGACATGTTTTAATTTTCTTCAGCTGCAATTTGAACTTGCATAAGAGCAATTGATGGTCTGTTCCACAGTAATCCCCTGGCCTATTGTGACTGATGATACTGATTTTCTTCCTCATCTCTTTCCACATGTAGTCAGTTTGATCCCTGTGTATTCTATCTAGCAAGGTCCATGTATATAGTCGCTGTTTATGTTACTGAAAAAAGGTATTTGCAATGACTAAGTCATTGGTCTTGCAGAATTCTATAGTGTGGTCTCCAGCATCATTTCTTTCACCAAGTCCATATCCAACTACCAGTGTTTCTTCTTTGTTTCCATGATTCACATTCCAGTCACCAGTAATTATCAATACATCTTGATTGCATTGTTTCATCAATTTCAGACTGCAGATGTTGGTAAAAAATCTTCAGTTTCTTCATTTTGGGCTTTAGTGATTAGTGTATAAATTTGAATAATAGTCATATTAACTGTTCTTCCTTGTAGGGATATGGATATTATCCTATAACTGACAGCATTATACTTCAGAATAGATCTTGAAATTTCTTTTTGATGATGAATAATGATGCCATTCCTCCTCAGTTTTCATCCCCAGCACAGTAGACCATATGATTGCCTGATTCAAAATGGCCAGTTCCAGTCAATTTCAGCTCATTAATGCCTAGGATATCAATCTTCATGCATTACATTTCATTTTTGACAACTTTCAGTTTTCCTAGATTTATACTTCATACATAACATGTTCCAATTATTAATGAATATTTGTAGCTGTTTCTTCTCATTTTGAGTTATGCTACATCAGCAAATGAACATCCCAAAAGCTTTACTCCATCCACATCATTAGGGGATGATTCTACTTTGAGGAGGCAGCTCTCTCCCAGTTATATTTTGAGTGCCTTTCAACCTTGAGGGGCTCATCTTCTGGCACTACATCAGACAGTGTTTCAATGCTATTCATAAGGTTTTTACTGGCCAGTTTTTTCAGAAGTGAATAGCCTTGTCCTTCTTCTTACTCTTTCTTAGCCTGGAAGCTCCACTGAAACCTGTCCACCATATGTGTCACTGTACCAAAAAGAATTGGTTGACATTCTGCCATTTCAGGAGGCAGCATATAATAAAAAATTGTTGATACTGAAGGAAGAAGTCCAAGCAGCACTGAAGGCATTGATGAAAAACAAGGTCCAGAAGTTGACGGAATACCCATTGAGATGTTTCAACAAGCAGGTGCAACACTGGAAGCACTCACTCATCTATGCCAAAAAATTTGGAAGACAGCTACCTGGCCAACCAATTGGGAAGAGATCCATATTTATGCCTGTAGTAGTTAAGCTTGTGTGTCAACTTGGCTGGGCCTGGCTGAGTGGCTGGGCAGCTGGGTGTAGTATTCCCCGTGATGAGACTGGTAATCAACTCCATGGTGGAATCTACTGTGAGCAGTTGAGTAGCTGCCTTAGGGATGTGGTCTGCTTCCTGTATATAAGGAGAACCCTTGGGGAATGGGCTCTAGCTTATGGCACACTTGAACCCTGCATGTAGCTAAGTCATTGTTCAACAGCCTGCCATGCTCTGCCGACCTTGGGAGCTTTAATGGACTTGAATTAATGGCCTGCTGTGTGGTTTGGTAACATCAGGACTGTGCCCTATTATTACTGGTCAACCTTGGGCTTGTCAGCCTCTGCAGCCAGCAGCTGAGTGAAGAAAAGCCTCCAGCTTCAGTGGGCTCAGAGCAGGAGGCAGAGCTAAAGCTCAAGGTTGAGGGGCTTTCACTCAGCCCCTAGAGCCTGGCACTTTGAACTCGGACTTAAAGCCTCCAAACTGTAAGAGAATAAACTCCTGTTTGTTCAAGCCATGCCATTTGTGGTATATTCTTGTCAGAGCAGTACTAGGTAACAAGAATAGTGCCCATTCCAAAGAAAGGTGATCAAACAGAATATGGAAATTATCAGATAATATCATTAACATCATATTTTGGTTACTTTAATTGTGCTCATGAGGAACCTGAACATAGACCAAGAGGCATTTGTTCAAACAGAGCAAGAGGATCCTGCATGGTTTAAAATCAGGAAAGATACGTGTCAGGCTTGTATCCTTTCACTATGTTTATTCAATCTGTATGCTAAGCAAATAATCTGAGAGGCTGGACTATATGAAAAAGAACATGGCATCAGGATTGAGGGAAGGCTCATTAACAACCTGCGATATGCAGATGACACAACTTTGCTTTCTGAAAGTGAAGAAGACTTGAAACAATTACTGTTGAAGATCAAAGACTACAACCTTCCATATGGATTATACTCAACATGAAACAAAAATCCTCACAACTGGATCAATAAGCAAAATCATGAGAAGTGGAGAAAAGACTGAAGTTGTCAAAGATTTCATTTTACTTGGATTCACAACCAATACCCATAGAAGCAGCAGTCAAGAAATCAGACATGATAATGCACTGGACAAATCTGCTGCAAAAGACATCTTTAAAGTGTCGAAGAGCAAAGATGTCACTCTGCAGACTAAGGTGCACTTGACCCAAGCCATGGTGTTTTCAGTAGCCTCAAATGCAAGTGAAAGCTGGACAGTGAACAAGGAAGACTGGAGAAGAATCAATGCATTTGAATTGTGGTGTTGATGAAGAATACTGAAAATACCATGCACTGCCAGAAGAATGAACAAATCTGTCTTGAAAAGTGCAGCCAGACTGTTCCTTAGAGACAAGCATGGCCAGACTTTGTCTCATGTACTTTGATAATGTTGTCAGAAGGGACAAGTCCCTGAAAAAGGATATCATGATGGTAAAGTAGAAGGTCAGTGAACAAGTGGAAGACTCTCAATGAAATGGATTGACACAATGGCTATAATGATGGGCTCAAGCATAGCAAGGGTTGTGAGGGTGGTGCAGGACCAGGCAGTGCTTAATTCTGTTGTACAGAGTCATTGAGTCAGAGCCAAGATGGGGAGTCTACTTCTGTAGTGATACTGCCTCGGAAACCCAAGGAGGGATCGCTATGAGTCAGGTCCGACTCGAGGGCGGTGAGTTTGGTTTTTGGTTTAACAACATAGCAACAACAGGATTCCTTGGGGAAATGACTGACCCAGGTAGGACAAGAAATGTACAAGATGATCTTGAGACATTTTTTCATACTGGAAAACAAAGATGTTATCAAAGACTACTGAGGTGTGTCAAAAGGATTTAGGAACCAAGTTTGAAAGACTTTCACTGGCCAAAGATGGGATAATCTGAGACCCCAAAAGATTAATAATTGCAATGGATTGACATATACCACATATGTTAAAATGTATGAGTTCATAATTATTTTGTTTAAAAGCCTCATTAATCACATTTGTAAGATACTATACTTAGTCAATCAATTCATTATCCTGAAAATTGTTAAAAGAGAAAGAATCAGTTTATCTCATCTTTCCTATCTGACCAGTACCAAATTGTTGATGAAAATTTATAGAAGTATTCTAGCATCCCCTAAAGAAATATTGTATCTGGGCCATTATTTCAATGATTATCAATGCCTGCTGAAACCATTAAGTTAGAAGCTATGAGAAAGTTCCAGCCTAGAACACTTGAACCCACTGATCAATCTTAGCATTGCAGAGAGACAATCATACCTCATATGTGCCTCCTGATGGAAGTATAGAAAACCATCTATTAAATATTCTTGAAGCAAAATGGGCCATAAATGATAATTGTTTCATCTGCATGATGGGTCCATGGGAGTTCACTGTACAAGTAGTCCCTGACTTATGATGGGGTTCTGTTCCAACAACTCCATCGCAAATAGGTTCTAACTTAAGTCAAATGCCTCCTTTTCTTTTTTAGTTTTCATTATTATTGCCTTTTATGAGCCCTGGTGGCACAGTAGTTAAGAGCACTTGGCTGTTAACTGAAAGGTCAGTGGTTCGAACATACCAGCCTCTTCAATGAAGAAAGGGTCTGCTTCCATCAGGATCTCAGCCTAAGAAACCCTAGATGGAGTTCTACTCTGTACTGTAGGGTCTCTCTGAGTCAGAATCAACTTGACAGCAAGTTTGGTTTTTATTACTGCCTTTTATTATCAGTATCTTCATAAATCTAATCTTTATTTGCCTTTAGAGTTTGCAAACATTACATATAAACTGGCATGGTGCCTAAGGCATTTGCTAACCAGAAGGCTGGCGGTTCAAACCCACCAGCCACTCCTCGGAAGGAAGGTTGGGCAATCTACTTCCATAGTGCTACCACCTCGGAAACCCAAAGAGGAGCGGTCGCTATGAGTCAGATAGGACTCAAAGGCAGTGAGTTTGGGTTTTTTTCATATGCATTAAAAAATACACAAATCATAAAAATTTACTCCAGCAATGATAAGAGTTAGACGATGGCATTTTGTCAGTTGCGGTAATATCTCCACTTGTTGAAGGTTCTGGATCATCTGGATTATCCCTGGAAATGAGGATGGCATTTTTAGTCAAAATAGTTGTCTCTGTGGTCCTTTTCTTTTTTTCTTCATAAATTTTGTGGTAACATCTCACTGCTAACCGAATCAGCCTACCAACGTTAGCAAAGCAATGAGTATTTGAGTCCATGTGTTCAAGCAACTGAAGCCCCTGATTTAATTTAGAAAAAAAAAAAAACTTCAGCTAATCCTTTCACTGTAGAATTTTTTTGATAACTTCTCTCCTTCCTCTTACTTATTATTTCTTTCTTCTTCAGCATTTTTTTATTCTTCAAAATCCTTAAGTCCTGATCTGTGAATTTCCCTTCTTTGTGATCTATGAGCTGTTTCACATCAGCTATCTCAGTTCTAAATTCAGCATCTTGCCATATGGATGATTTCCCACTGATCTCTTCCATCATATTATCCTCATCAAATGCTTGGAGCATGTTCATATAACTCAACATTTTTTTCTCTATCTCTTATATATATTTGCCCATAACTTCCTCCCAGGAGGATGCAATGTTCCAGATACACTGGCAATCGTAATTATAGTTCATCATACCTCAGATACATTGTAAATCGGGGACTACTTGTATTTTTTCTACTTTTGTATATGTTTAAAATGTTCTATAATAGAAAAGTTTTAAAATATACATACTGTGGAGGAAAGGTATACCCCAACTAGCAGGAAAAATAACTGTTAGAGGTAAGCTGGCTCAATCTTTCATGGAATATGAAGAGAATATATAAAATAAACTTTTAAAATATGAAGGAATGCTAAAGCGAATGGGGTGAGATAGAAATTTTTTGAAAATAAAAAACAAGAAATAAATAGCTTATTAAAAAAAAAACTTATCAGACCCATTTGATGCTTCTCCCAGTGAACTCTTATTTTCTGTTACTAATAGGGCAACTCTTTTTTTTGGTCATATTTTCATTTGCCCATCTTTTTACATTTCACTGTTTTGGGTTATTTGTATTATATTATCAACAGCTTAAGATTTTTGTTGTTTGACTCTGTCTCTGTTTTAGGAGAAAGTTGTATCCATTGCATGAAAAAGTCTTCATAATATTATAAAGTTAAAAAAGTCACCTACAAAGAAGTCTTAAAAATAATATGGATAAGAGGGAAAAGCACAAGGAAGAGGTGACTATGGTGAGGAAGTGGGAAGAGAGCTGTTGCTTTGTGGGACATTGCAGTCAACATCATGAGACAAAGTGTATGTGAACTGCTGTGTGGGAAATGAATTTGCTCTATAAACTTCCATGCAAAGCACAACAAAAATTTTTAATAAAAGAAAAATGATAACATGGGAAAAAGAAAATCAGTACAGATAAATGCTGCGATGGTTAAGGTTGTATGTCAACTTGGTTGGGCCATGATTCTCAGGGATTTGGCAGTTAAGATGTAGTTATCCTCTATGATGAAACCTGATATAATGTAATCACTTCCATGATGAGATCTGCTGTGAGCAGTCTGTCAGTTGAAAGGGAGTTTCCTCAAGTGTATGGCCTGCTTCAAATATATATGGACATCTGGCAGAGCTCTCTGCTTTCTGCTTGTTCTGGATCCTGTATCTAGCTCATCATCATAAGACCTCCAGTTTTGGGACTTAAGCCAGTAGCCTGCCATATTGCCTGCCAATCTTGAAATTGTTACCTTTGTAGCCTGTGCACCAGCAGCCTGCCATCTTACCTGCCAGTCTTGGATTTGTCAGCCTCCACAACCAGCAGCCTGCTGTATTGCTTGCCAATCTTGGGTTCATCAGCCCCTGCAGCTACGTGAATCAGGAAAAACCTTCAGCCTGACATCTTACCCACAGACTAGGGACTTGCCAACCTCTACAACCACATGAGCAATTTCCTTGAGATAAATATATCTTTCTATCCATGTATATGTATATATATATAAGCTTCATTGCATTTGCTTCTCTAGAAGACCCAGCCTAAGACATATACCAAATAATAGTCTCTGTGTTGTGGGTATATTTTATTTTTGCTTATCCGTATTTTTTTCCAAAATTAACACATAGTGTAGTTGTCACAAAAAAAAAAATTAAGTAAAATCAATAAAATAAATTTTCTAATCAGCTGAAAAAAAGAGGAAGAAGAAATAAAGGAAAAAAGTATACATATATAGAGATCATTTGTCTATATCTTAGGAGATATTATTAGCGTATGGTACTAGCCTGACTGAGAAACTTGATAAAAATTTTATAAGCTCAATTCTGACCCAGAAAGAGAGATTCTTGATGCAGGCTTATCCGGGGGCTTTGTTTCCTTTGATATTACACATCAACCATGACTAGGATCCTCAGGGCCTCTGATAAAACATCAAATATGTTAATATATTTAGATTTTATATATTAAGTACAAGAACTATACATTACTCTTCTACACAGGAGGGAGTATGCTAGTTAACTTGTTTGAATTAAGAAATCTACAGTGTGATGGATCTTTTTTTTTTTTTTTTTTTTGAAGATTTACAGAGCAAATTCACTTTCCATACAGCAGTTCACATATACATTGTCACATGTCATTGACCACAGTTTACCACA
>NW_006921957.1:1530130-1569325 GCF_000298275.1 Orycteropus afer afer
CACTTCTGTATCCTTCCCTTCAAGGCTCAGGGGTCCAAGATTATCTTCTGTGTCTGTGTTAATTGGTTTCCCTTTTCTATGTTGAAGAGGTTCTGTGCAGTCCTTCTGCCTAGTCCGCCATCTTGCCGGAACTCTGATGGATCTTTTTTTAAAACAAAAACAAAACTTTTTATAGGTATTTGGGTGAAAGATTACAGAGCAAATTGGTTTCCCATTCAACAATTCATACACATTTTGATTCATGACATTGATTGCAATCCCCACAATATAGCAACACTCTTCCTTCTTCCCCCTGGTGTTTCTGTTTTCCATTAGTCCTTTTGTCCTTTTGTCCTATCCCTTCCTACCTTCTGAGCTTGACCCCTGAGCAAATGCTACCCTTTGATCTCATACATATGATTGTTCTAGGAAGTAAGTACTTCCCTGGTATTCTTTTTCACCTTATTAGGCCTGTTTATTGTTTGGCTGAAAGTTGAGCTACAGGGATGGCTTAAAGGGTTAAAAGGTGACTAAGGGCTATAGTCAGGGGTTCCACCAGTCTCTATCAGACCAGCAAAGCTGGTCTTTTTTATGATTTTGAGTTCTGTTCCACATTTTTCTCCCACTCTGTCTAAGATCTCCTTTTGGATCCCTTTCAGATGGTTGGCAGGAATAGCATGGCACCATCTAGTTCTTCTGGTCTCAGGGTCATGGAGGCAGAGTTCATGTGATCCATCTGTTCTTTGGACTAATTGCTTCCATGCTTCTTTAATTTTCTTCACTGTTCTCTGCTTTAGGGGGAGTTCTGGTAGCATAGTGCCAAAGGCATCTGACTGCTAACCAGAAGGCTGGTGGTTCAAACCCACCAGTCACTCCTCAGAAGGAAGATTGGGCAATCTACTTCTGTAGTAATACCACCTCAGAAACCTAAGGATGGGTTTCTATTTGTCGGGCTTGACTCAACAGCAGTGAGTTCGTTTGTTTGTTTTGATTTTGGTTCTCTGCTTTAAATGGGTGCAATAGTTGCACCTTAGATGGCTGCTTACAAGTTTTTAAAATCCCAGTTGTTACTCACCAAGGTAGGATGTACAACATTGTCTTTGTGGACAGTGTTATGCCAATTGACCTTAGTGTTCTCTGAGACTATGGTCCTGAGCCCCCAGACCCAGTGACTTATTTCCCTCAAGGTGTTTGGTTATGGCTAAGAAGTTTTCATAACTTTGCCGCCTGTATGCTATACTATATTCATGGATATATTTGCAACACAAATAAATACATACATAGAAATATCCCCTGATGAACCTATATATATATATATATATATATATATATATATATATATTCATGGGTGTAATCCCATTCACCTTCCAATTCCTGTCAGCTTGTGTGTCTTTCTATATATCTACTTGTAGATTATTGTTATTATTGTTATATCAGGATTGTATATGTAATAGTATTTACCACTATTGCTTTTAACTCTTGTGCTCCTCCCAGTGTGCTCTTTAGCCTAGATCATTTTGTACTAATCTCTCTATATTTTATATTGACTTTCCCTTCACCCAGATTAGTATGTGTCTACCCTCTAGTTAGTTATTTACTCTCTCTGCCCTCCCACCTCTGATAACCTTCAAAGAATGTAAACCTTTTCTGGACTTTTTATAGCAGCGGTCTGATACAATATTTGTCCTTTTATAGCTGACTGATTTCATTCAGTATAATGCCCTCCAAGTTCATCCATGCTCTGAGGTGTTTCACAGATTTATCAATATTCTTTAACATTGCACAATATGCAGTTGTGTGTGTGTACCATAGTTGGTTTATCCATTCATCTGTTGATGGGCACTTATATGGATTGCTTTTATATGGTCTTTCTAGCCATGGTCTTATAATTTCCACTAAAAAATTGGGTGAACTATACAGAAAAGGGGGAACTCTGGAGTAGCGTAATGCCTAAGGCACTTGACTGCTAACCAGCAGGCTGGCGGTTCAAACCCACCAGCCACTCCTTGGAAGGAAGGTTGGGCAATCTACTTCCATAGTGATACCACCTCGGAAACCCAAGGAGGGTCCTACTCGATGGCACATAATAACAACAACAACATACAGATAAGGTACTTGTGGCCCACTAAGGAATTTGGACAACTTGCTAATAATGCACATAAGGTGGTGCATGGCATCCTTGTAGGTGTGGGACCATGCAAATAAAGTACATGGAACCCTAATCAGGGTATTGGTTAGTTTTCCCATCCCACTAGGCTTAATATGAACTACCCCAGAGGTTGAAAGTGGGGTTTGACTATCACTAAGAAGACAGGAGCAGAGCACATTTTTTGGACCCAGGGTTTCTACACTGGGAACTTCTTAGACCCAGGAGACAAAGAGCTATAACACTGGAGATGATGAGAAGCTGCAGGAGCAGAGGCAGCAGAACCAGGAGACAGGCCAGAGATGGTACAGTAGACTTCCTGGCCCATAGAGCAAGAGAATTGAATTCATTTGGGCAGGAGGCTTGCTGGCAGAGTAGGGTACCTCCAGGTACTTGTCAGTTAAGCTTGCCAACCTACTTAGCAAGAGAACTGAGTGCCTTCATGTCAAGCCTTACTGGTAGAGTGGGGTGACTCTGGGTCCTTGTTGACAAAGCTAACCCAACCCACTGCCATTGAGTCAGATCTGATTCATAGCGACCTCTCCTTGGGTTTCTGAGGTGGTATTTCTACAGAAGTAGATTGCCCAACCTTCCTTCCATGGAGTGGCTGGTGGGTTTGAACCTCCAGCCTTCTGAGCTGTGTAACATTTGCCTGAGCAGGGCAAAGCCTGAGACAGCCCAACAGGCCCAAGAGGACTGAGAAGCCAAGGGCCAAGAGGCCAAGGACCAGAGAAAGGCCTGCTTGTAGTCACAGCTGATAAGAGGCTGCCCTGACTGGAGGACTGTATCCTGAGTCTTTCCTGATCCTGAATTGTAACCTATTACTTCCCTAATAAACCTCATGAGTTTTGTCTGTGAGTTCTGTGTGGCCAGTGCAGTGAATCACTAAACCTAGCAAAGAAGTAAAGAGTGCCACGGAGGGACAGTTGATGTCAGAATTAATAAAAACGTTAGAAAGAGGAGTTATCTCTGACTTCTGCTTTTTAAGCATCAGCCTTAGGCTATGCTAATGGTGATATTCTGTCCCCCTCATGAAGTTTGAGGAGGTCAGGCAACTCCACCACACCATTTTTACAGTTGGTGTCAAAAGTGGGATTTGTTGCAATGGTTCCAGATTCATGGAAGCATAGGACTTTGTATAAGAAAGAATGAAAGGGCATAAGAAATAAAATTTTTGTTTTTTAAGATGTTACTTTTATTGTTATCTGTGATGGCTAAAAGGAAAATAAAAGATTTTATGCTGTAGCTGAGGGGAGAAGAGCTGTATCTGGAATGGCTTGGGACAATAGCCAGGGCAGTTAAACAAGATGATTGCTAGGGAACCAGGGTGTTCTGATTCCACCCAACCAGAGGCCCAAAGCCATATATTTCTATGAATGGGAGAATAGTAAAAATGTGGACAATGTTTTTAAAATGGTTACATGTTTATTTGAATGTACTGTAGATATTGAATGTTTCTCCTATCTAGTGTGGTAAAACAGACCTATATGTATGATGAAAAATGAATATTGGGTAATGTAGATAACAGAGAGTGTATAACTCCACTTTCAGGCAATTCTTGACTGGATATGCTAAAAAGGAATTGCCTGAAAGAAACACAGGCTGTTGGTTTGAATGAAACCAACCTGTGTATAGAGTACTGGGGGCTTAGGTCAAAACCTTGAGCCCCATCCAGGAAATTTAAATTTGAAAATACATGCAGACCTACCAAGAACTGCGGAGAAGACAAGAGATTTGCATCTGAAGGAAAGACTTGCAGGGGGGAAAAAAATTAGTTTCCTTTTTAAATTTCAAGCAAGAGGTTTGCCTTTGAGTGCTTTGATGCAGGAAAATTCAATGCCCATCATAAGAACCCCCTTCAAGGATTAGAAATTAAAGGGAGTGATGAGTAGACAGCCTGGTATGCTCACTTTTCATGACCACCTGGGTCCACTCCATGAGTGAAAGTAGGGGAGGTGCAGCAATGAAGAGATGGGCTGAGTTTGTACCTGTTCCGCTGAAACTCATTGACCTAGCCCATGGAAGCTAAGAATGAGAAAGAGAATGGGCTGGCTGGCCTGAAGGGCAGGGAGTTGCATGGACTTTTGAGCCTACAGGTAGTGCCTGTTGACTTAGCCCATGAGTGCTAGAGATCAGAGACAGAGACAGAGAGAACACGCTGTCTGGTCTGAAGTGCAGGGAGGCATTTGGACTCCTGAGTCTATGGCTGGTACCCCTTGACCTACCTACCCCACAGAGGATAAGGATGAGCCTACGAGAATCTGACCAAATGAAAAGAAAGATATTTGCCACCATGAACTGGTGTAGATTGCTGCAATTTGATGGCTTCCTCTGGACTGGACTTTATTTATAGATACAGATGCTCAAAATTCCAACTAGTTACAGAAAATTCTTCAGACTAAAGAACATGCTTCTTTCCTCAGAGTACTGATTTGATAAGGACGGGAAGTTTAAACATTGGCTATCTAAAATGGGGAGAGATAAAGTCATGAAATGACTAGCTTACATGCTTTCGTAAGTGTGCTTACACTCAAAATTAGGGGACAAGGGAAGATCCTCACTGACTAGTTTCCTCCTTTCCTAATGGGTCTCGGTAAGAGAGGATGGGAGGAGATGTTAACAGAATTATATGATTCAGTTGTGACTGTTGTTTGTTAACAGAGTTAATTGTGATTGTAAAGATTGTGATTTTAGAGGCTGGTGTTAAGTGTGAAAATGTGAAGAGGGGAGGCACTGCTGGATTGGTATACAGTAGCCAAACCTAAGGTCCCTTAATGGTTTTTCTCTGCTGATACCTTGTGAGGCTCAGAGCAAAGGAATAATTAGTTAAATTTTATCAGACACTAAAGAAGGTGATGCCAAGATGCCTTTTGGAAAGCCTGACCAGATTAGGTGGAAACTTGAAGCAGACCTAAGTGACCTCACCCTGAGGACTTTTTGCCCTCCTGAAGGACTAATTGTTAATGACCATTTTGGACTCATAAAATGATTGTGAGGGGAAGTTTTCCTTCAAGTATGAAAGAGCCATGGCTAGAAAAGCCAGAGGATGGCCTATGGTGCAATGGGTAATTTTTACATGGTCTTTCTAGCCATAGTCTTGTAACTTCCACCAAAAGATTGGGTAGGATATATAAATAAGGTGCTTATGGCTCACAAAGGGGATTGGGCAGTTTGATAGTAATACAAATAAGGTACATGACATGTTCATGAGGGTAGAACGATGCAAATAAGATGTGTAGAACCCTAATGAGGGGATTGGTCAGTTTTGCCATCCTTCAAGGCTTAAAATGAGCCATCCCAGAGGTGGAAAGAGGGGATACCTGACTACCCCCAAGAAGAGACAAGAGCAGAACATGTCCTTTGGACCTGGGGTTCCTGTGCTAGGAACTATTTAGACCCAGGAGACAGAGCTGTAACACCCGAGACAGCAAGATTTGGTGGGAAACAGTGGCAGAGAAACAGCAGTAGTAGAGGCAGCAGAACCAGGAAAGGAATAGTGCACTGGGCTTCCTGGCCCTCAGAATGAGAGAGCTGAACATCTTCAGGTAGGAGGCTTGCTGGTGGAGTAGGTACCTCTAGGAACTTGGTGAAGTTAGGCTTGCCATCCCCCGGAGCCAGAGAACTGAACACCTTCAGGTTGACTCTGGGCACTTACTGGCAGAGCTAAAGAGTTCTGTAACACTTGCCTGAGCAAGGCAGAAGCTGGGCTAGCCCAGGAGGCCCAAGAGATCCAAGAGGCTGAGAGACCAAGAACACAGGTAAGAAAAGGCTGTCCTAACTGAAGAACTGTATCCTGAGTCTTTCTTGACCCTGAATTATAGCCTATTACTTCCCTAATAAATCCTTATAATCATGAATATTGCCTGTGAGTTGTGTGTGGACACTGCAATGAATTAACCAACCCAGCAGAGAAGAGTGTCATGGGAGGGATGGCTGATGTCAGAATTTGTCAAAAGACTGGAGAGAGCAGGTATGTCTGATTTCTGGTTCATAGGAATCAGCCTTGGGCTGATGCTGATGGTGATTTTCTGTCCCCCTTGTGAAGTTGGAGGAGGTCAGGTACCCTACCACACCATTTTACAAAGTCCAAGGGAAAGCTATTATGCAGGAATGGCCTTTCAACCCTATCAGGTGTTATCTTCCTTTTATCAGTAAATGATGGAGGAGAGAGCAGGATTAAGTTTTCTGCCTCTTTCAAGTTCACTTCAAAATCTCTAATAATATTAGACCTCCAAGTGATTATTGATATCTTTTCTTCTGGGTAATGGTGATTGATTAGAATGATGTTGGTGATGATGATGAGAAAGGGATGCCTGTGGTAAAAGTACATATTGTTGTTAGTTGGTGTTTAGTCAATTCTGAGAGGTAAGTTCTAGCTTTTGCCCTAGGACGGCCCTCTCCTGTAGCTTTCAGTTAGGGAGTGGACTGATTCAGGTTGAGTTAGGAATAAAGAGACAGAACCACTAAAGCAAATCATGTCTCTTAGCTCGAGCATGGGCCTCCACACCTTCAGGCCAGGAAGGCCTTAAACAGGCCCCACAGCAAGGCTTCAAGCACACAATAAGTAGCGAGGTGTTGACCATCTTCTGGGCTGACAAATGTCCTGAAAAATCTCAAACTGAGTGTTAGATGCCATGTGAAGCAACTCTGAAGAGCTTGATTCTTCCTGTACCTTTTCACTCTCTACCTCACTCCCCTCTGCATGCTTCTGACTTTCCCCATCCTCCCCAAATCTACATCCTGCCCACCAACTCCTCTGCTTTCCCAAGAAGAGAAAGCCTTTCCTTTTCTCCCCAGCCAAGCATCATTTCACCCTTTCTTTTCTGCCCCTTCCCCTCTTGGCCAAAGTTAATTTCTCTCCTTAAGCGCTGGATCCCTTCCCCACCTCCTGAGGAACTTACCGCTACCTCTTTCCTTCTCTCCGCTAACAAATGTGCTCAAGTTCTACTTGTCTAAAACCTCTCCTCTCAGCCCTGCCTTCCAATCATAGATACACTGCTTTTTCTTTCTCTTTTCTATCAAACTTCTCTCTCCTATAGCTTTTAACCTGCTTTGCCTTCTCATGATGAATTCTCCTTCCTCCTCACCCTGGGTGGTCCAACCCCCAAAATTCTCTCCAAAATTGTTTCTGTCTGCACTGACTATATTTTTGGATATTTTCTCCTTGATCTGAGTGTCTCATCTCCATGTTCTCAGATTGCAGGAACAGTTTGGGCAGCAGTGACTTTGATGAATGTGTGGATAACCTTCTGGAGATCTTCCCAGTCTGAGATATTGATTCTTATTGAACACATCTTATCTTTCTGCTCCTACAGCTGGCCACCCAAGGGCTTCTCAGACCTGCCTCCTCAGTCTCAGGCTCCACTATGCAAGATCTGTCAGACCCCCATAACAACTATCTAGTGAACAGACGGGGGCAGGAAGCGTGTGCTGGAATGCAGGGGCTGGCTTCCAGCAGATCCACAGCCAAGATAGATGCACAGAAGAGTCAACCAATACTCCAGCCTATTGCATTTTAGAATCCTCAGCAGCCCTGTTGTATTCCAGGTTCTCCAAGCCAGCGCCCATGTTCCTGGATGACTCCTTCCGCAAGTGGGCCAGGATCCGGGAGTTTGTGCCACCTTTTGGGATCAAAGGTCAAGGTATGTTGGGGATCCTGGCCTACTCTATATTAACATCTCATCCCCCAAATTATCTCCCTGTACTTAGGGACAGGGCTGTTCCCATCTCCTATTCCCCCCCACTCTTAATAATACCTTTATCTTCTCTCCCTCTTTCCCTTCCTTCCTTTTTTCTTATTGCTTTAATAGAATGTGTATTAGAGCCTACTGCTTTGCTAGAGGCTAGGTATACAGCAGTGAGGTAGACAGATATGGTCCCTCTCCTCAAAAAGTTCCAGTTTAGTGTAAGATACAGATACTTAGGACAATAAGGACCCTGATGAGAAAAGTGCAAGGTTCTGTGAGACCATGGAAAAAGTGTGCCAGAGGCATTAGAGCTAGAACACTGAGCCTGAAGGGGAAATTTCCCAGAAAAAATAGAGGCCACAAGAATGCCCTGCAACTCCTCCATCATCCCTTTCTGCTATTTGTCATCTTAATCTAGTCTCCCCTCTAGTTTTCATTCATCTTATCCAAGCTCATCTTTCTACCTGTGCTCTCAGAAATTGTCTGCTTCTATTGGCTTAAGAACCTCACCTATACAGTTCTCTCCTAACTCAAGACTTCCCCATCCCTAACAGTTTAACAGTTCCATCTCCTTGTCAAGTCCCTGCCCTGTTTTGTAGCATGATGGAAGAGTTTGGGTTTTAGGTCACACATAGAGGGATCAGATCCCAGTGCTGCCTCTTTGCTATCCATGACCTTGGACAAGGTATTTAGTCTCTCAGTCCTTTAGTTTCCTCCTCAGTTAACTGGAGAGAATACCATTGTATAAGACTGTGATCACAATTAAATAAGATAACTGTTAAAGGGGTGATATTATTTGGCCAAGGGGCTTGAGAATACCTGAACCTTCTACTCAGCTGGCCCGCCCCTCCCTGAAAAGAAGATAGTGGCCAGCAAAAGGACACTCTTGGACTGAGGCTTTGACTTCAAACTTCCAAGGAAAAATCCTGTTGGATTGGGATAAAACATATGAAGAACTCCTTTATTGTGGGTATAGGTTACCAACCAGCCTAATCTTTCCTCCTAAATCCATGCTTTGATCCCACGTACAGCTAAAGGCCAAAAAGGACAATACAGAGCCCATCCACCAACAAGAAGAGAGCACCTGCTGGTTTATGCCCTTTCTGCTACAATTCTTCTCTGCTAAAATTCTTCTGCTAGAAAGCAAAAATCCAATCCATATCCTTGACCTTGACCTTGACCAGTTAGTGCAATCCATTCTCCCTTAGAGGTGAAATTGGAGGTGGGAAAAGGAGGGGATCTGTGGCCTTATATTTGAAGGCACCTTAGTATAGAACATTTATTAAAGATTTGCTCCTTTACCCCATTCTCATTCATTTTCTGGAAACATTAGCTGCCCCTACTATCTCTTCTTTCTTACCATTTACTCCTGGAGAATATCTTCTCCTCTACTATTCCACTGAAACTGCTTAGTGCCCCATAATACCCAAAGGATACTTTTCAGTCCTTAACTTGATCTTTCTTCTACATTTGACAGTATCACCCACCCTCTCATTTTAAAAAATTATAATTTTTTTTTAAATTCTGAAGGCATTTTTTCTTTACATGAAATAGTTCAAGCATACCTAAAAGTATAAAGAATATTATAATGAGCACCCAGCCTAAGAAATAAAGCATGAAATATATTAAAGATTCTGTGTAGCCCTTCCCAACTCCATCCCCTCCTTCCCTCCAGGTAACCATTATCGTGATTTTGGTATTATCATTCCTACACTTGGTCGTGTATTTTTACTATGTATTTATATATCTATTAAAAACATAGGAATTCTGGTGCTGCTGTGGTTAAGGCATTGAGCTGCTAACTAAAAGGTTGGCAGTTCAAACCCACCAGCTGCTCAGTGGGAGGAAGATGAGGCAGTCTTCTTCTGTAAAGATTTACAGCCCTAGAAACCTGATGGGGGTCACTATCAGTTGGAATCATCTCAATGGCAGTGGGTTTGGTGGGTTTTTGTTTGTTTATTCATTATTAAAAAGGTGGTGTTGTTTTTACATATTTTTCAACTTTACAAATGGTATCATTTTATATACTTACAAAATATTCTGTATACAAACACATAAACATTTGTGTATGTGTGTGTGTGTATATACTGTAAAGATTAGCCAAAACTTGAAGGGAAGGGCAATGTACCAAATGTGAGTGATCAACATGGTGACACTGAGGAAGAGGAAGACATAGAGACGTGGATGGGAGGTACAGACAACAAAGATGAACCCTTTTTTTTGCACATAAAGTACTGTGTTTTCAGTGAAGGCAAACATTGATATATGGGTGGATAGGTGGACAGGTTGAATGATTAGGTATGTCTTTGCAGGGGGAAGTGTGCCCATGACCATTTATAGGTTTGGAAGACAGTGTTTCTACAAGTGTATTTGTATGTTCTGTAAGAATTCCCAGGTATATAGTAGAGCTGGCAAGGGACAAGGTTGTAGTCACTTCTTGATTGTAACTACCCAGAGGGAGCAAGTAGTTGGAGTTGTGGGCTTGGGACATGGTTTCAGGGGACATCAAGCACAGTTGGCATAACATACTACACAAAAACATCGTTCCACATCCTACTTTGGCGAGTAGCAAGTGGATCTTAAAAGCTTGCAAGCAGCCATCTAGATGCAACAATGGGTCTCTCCTTGTCCAGAGCAAAGAGGCATGAATAAACCAAAGACCCATGGAAACCCAGTCCAAGGGACTGGTACAACTTGCGATCCTCAGCCTGTGTGACTATGACACCAGAAGAACTAGATCATGCCCGGCTACCACTGTCAACCACCCAGAGGGGGATCTATGTAGAAGATCCTGCACAGAGTGGGATAGCAGTGTGGAACAAAACTCAAAATCATAAAAAACAAAAGGGACCAGGTTTTCTGGTCTGATGGAGCCTGATGGAACCCCTAAGACTGTAGCCCCTAGCTGCCCTTCAGGTGTGGAATTGAACCCACTCCTGTGGCTTCTAGCCAAATAAAAGACAAGCATATGAGCTGAACATTTACATTAGGTAGATACACTCCTTGGAGAGAACAATCATGGGAGAATAGAAGGGCTGTTGGGGCAGGAGTGCATGGAGGGAAGGACAGAGGGAAGAAGAGATAACTATGGGGAGGAAGTGGGAGGGGAGCTGTTCCATTGTGGGAAATTGCAGTCAATGTCATGAGACAAAGTGTATGTGAGCTGCTGTATAGAAAGTGAATTTGCATCTGCTCTGTAAACTTTCACTCAAATCACAATTAAAAAAATTAAGATTTTCTTTCAATAATAAAAAAAAAAAAGCTCAGATTTAACATCTTTGCCACCAGGGCTCTATAATATGTAAAGATTACAGCCTAGAAAACCCTATAGGGAAGTTCTACTCTGTTATATAGGGTCACTGTGAGTCAGAATCAACACAACAAATATATACATATATATACATAACAAATATATATATGCAAAAAAGGGTAAGGAGGCCACATGTTCTCACCTCCTCTAACCACACAAAAGGAAGACAGAATCACCATCAGTAATCCAAGGCCTATTCCCGCAAGGCCAGACATGCTGCCTCCCTCCAGTCCTTTCTCCAACTGTTCTACCCAAAGCACCCACCACCTCTCTGCTGGGTTCAATAATTCACTGCAGTGGCCACACAGAACTCACAGATTACAGGGTTTATTAGGGAAGCACCAGGATACAATTCAAGTTCAGGAAAAATGCTCAGTCTCTCTCTCAGCCCACAGTCTCTCTTCCAACAGTGAGTATCCCTCAGTGTCTCACTCAGCAATGCGTGTGTCTTGCGTCTCTTTCCCAGCAGTGTGTGTCTCTTTCAGTAGCACGTCTTCCTCAACCAGCAGTCAGAGAGAGAGTTCTGCCTCTAGCAGGTCTCCTTTTGAGCCCAGCAGAGTGGCTGAACCAACCAATCATAACATCAGAATTCTAAACACCTGAGAGAGAATGAGAACCTCCCAGAACATTGTTTAGTGCCACGCCCAACAGAAATACCCCAGGTGGACAACTTTAGCAATCAGGAGCTCCTCAGTTGCTCATGGCAGATTCCACCTTGGAGTTTACAAAGACTTATGGGTAGAAAACCACACTAAGTAATTTACACCACTATATATATATATATATAACAAAACACATTACCATCAAGTCGACTCCGACTCATAGCAACCTAATGTGTGTGGTCTGGTTACTTAGTGCCACTCTGACAGGAAACATACAGATGGGATGGCCTTAACAAACAGGAGTTTATTCTTACAATTTGGAGGCTTTACGTCCAAGTTCAAAGTGCCAGGCTCTAGGGGCTGGGTAAAAGCCCCTCAACCTTGGGGTCCAGCTCTGCCTCCTACTCCCAGCCCACTGGAGCTAGAGGCGTTTCTTTACTCAGACAGCTGCTGGCTGCTGAGGCCGAGAAGCCCCACGGTTGACAAGTAAAAAGGCACAGTACTGATGTTACCAAACCACATGGCAGGCCATTAACTTAAGTCCATTGTAAGCCCAAGGTTGGCAGAGCATAGCGGGCTGCTGAGCAACAACACAGCTACATGCAGGGTCCAAGCATGCCATAGGCTAGAGACCATTCCCAAAGCTGCTGCTTATAAGGGGAAGCAGACCACATACCCAAAGCAGCTACTCAGCTGTTCGTGGTAGATCCCACCATGAAGTTGATTTCCAGGCTTATCATGGGGAATAACTACCATCAGCTGCCCAGCCACTCAACCAGGCCCAGCCAAGTTGACACAAAAACATAACCACTACAAAGTGTGTGTACGAGTCCCTGAGTGGCATAAACAGTTAAGCACTCAGCTACTAACCAAAAGGTTGGCTATTCAAAACCACACAGAGGCACCTTGAAAGAAAGGTCTGGCAACCTTCTTCCAAAAGATCACAGCCCTGAAAACTCTATTGAGCACATTGTACTCTGATAGACACAGGTCACCATAAGTTCTAATTGACTCCATGGCAACTGGTTTGTTTATATATATATATATATATATATACACACACACACATGCACGTATGTGTATGTGTGTGTGTGTGTGTGTGTATGGGAGCTCTGGTAGCATAGTAGCTAAGACACTTGCCTGCTAACCAGAAGGCTGGCGGTTCAAACCCACCAACCACTCCTCGAAAGGAAGGTTGGGCAATCCTATTTCTGTAGTGATGTTGTTGTTTGTTGTTATTTGCCATCGAGTCGGCCCCAACTCATAGTGACCCCTCCTTGGGTTTCCGAGGCAGTATCACTATGGAAGTAGGAATGCCCAACCTTCCTTCTGAGGAGTGGCTGCCTCGGAAACCCAAGGAGGGGTCGCTATGAGTCGGGTTCGACTCGACGGCACATAACAACAACAATATATATATATGGAGCTCTGGTGGCATAGTACCTAAGGCATTTGACTGCCAACCAGAAGGCTACCAGTTCACTCCTTGGAAGGAAGACTGGGCAATGTACTTCCACAGAGATACTGCCTTGGCAGCCCAAGGAGGGGTCACTATAAGTCAGAATCAACTCAATGGCAGTGAATTTGGTCTTGGTATATAGATAGATAGATAGATAAATGTACACACACACATAGACCATATATATTTGTGTGTGTGTGTATGTATATGTGTGTATATATATAAAGATTTACTGCTTGGAAACTCAGTAGGGATCACTGTGAATTGGAATCAACTTGATGGCAGTCGGTTTGGTTTTTCTGGTTTATATGTATATAGAAAGGAGCAGAACTCTGGTTTTGTGTTTTTTAATTTGTAAATATATACACACACACATATCTATATATAAAACAAAACTATATGCTATATGTATGTGTGTGATTGATAGACAGACAGATGGATAGATGGATAGTTGAATGGATGGATGGGTAGATAGATAAAACCAAACTCACTGCTGTGGAGTCGATTATGACTCACAGTGACCCCCATTGGGTATCTGAGGCAGTAAATTTTTATGGAAGTAGATTGCCCTATCTTCCTTCTGAGGAGTGGCTGGTGGGTTTGACTGCCAGCCTTCTGGTTAGCAGTCA
Organism: Orycteropus afer afer; assembly: GCF_000298275.1. Lineage (NCBI taxonomy): Eukaryota > Metazoa > Chordata > Mammalia > Tubulidentata > Orycteropodidae > Orycteropus > Orycteropus afer. Next base: position 1,543,940 of record NW_006921957.1, read on the forward strand.
AATGCCTTAGGCACTGTGCCATCAGAGCTACACACACACACATATAATCTTCTGGAAATTTACTTTTTATGAAACTTTACATTTTTTTAGAGTTTTCTACATTGGTACTTATAGCTCTAGGTCATTGCTTTTTAACTCTGTGTAGTATTCTGTGTATATCACCTTGAATCTATTTTCCTTTGGTTACTCCCAGTGTTTTGCTATTACAACAGTTCTGCAAAGAACATTCATGTATAAGTCTCCTTGAACATATGCATGAGTTTTTCAGTGTCATATACCTAGAAGTAGACGTGCAGTATCTTAGTGTATGTATGTCCAACTTTATTTGATATTATTAGGTTACTCTCCATTGTGACTGTTCCAGTTTACTTGCGTTAATTTTAGGTTTTATCTTAATAACAATCCTGCAAAGTAGGAATTACCATCTTTGTTTTAAAGATGAGAAACTAAATCTCAGAGAAAGTAGGTGCTTTATCGCAGGCCACAGAGCTCATAGTAGCAGAACCAGGATTTGACTCCAAATCCAACGTTCTCTCCTCTCTGTATACCAGAGTTTATAAGGAGAGCAGTCATCATTGCCTAAGCTAGAGAGAGACCAAGAAGAATGAGGTCTGAATGTTGTTGTTGTTATTATGTGCCATCGAGTCAGCCCTGACTCATAGCGACCCCTCCTTGGGTTTCCGAGGCAGTATCACTACGGAAGTAGGATTGCCCAACCTTCCTTCCGAGGAGTGGCTGGTGGGTTTGAACCGCCAGCCTTCTGGTTAGCAGTCAAGTGCCTTAGCCACTATGCTACCAGAGGTCTGAATAGTTACTACTAAATTTGAGAGCACAGAGATCATAAGGGTCCTTGCTGAGTGCAGATGGGCAGATACCAAATTACAGGGGGTTGAAGAAGTTAAGAGCTAGACAGCCTGGCAAAGAACAGGTGGTAAAAGATTGTCAGTGTTAGATGGGAGAAGTGAGGGGAAGAAGGTATCAGACAATAAAGGAGAGTGGTCTGACTGAATGAGCTAGCTGACTGACACCACTGTAGTGCTTCAGTCATTGGTTGTCTCCTCATTTGTTTCTCCGTGTCTGCTTGATGTGTGGCCCTGGGAGCACAGAAGTAAGCAGAACATGGTCTTTGTCTCTGAGTAGGGTCTCCCATTCTAGGAGAAACAGATGCCCCAGCTTCCAGGGAAGATCTTGGGGCCTGGGGATGCATGTCCTTGGGACCTAACTCCAGAGCCTCCAGAAAATCAGATGAGATTCCCAAGGAAGGGATGGAGAAGCCCTAGGAGAGAAACTGCCTGCCAGGGATTGGGATTGGTTCCCGGCAGAGATTTGCATGCCTGCCTGCTGTCCTGCCTCCCAGCTCTTTTCTTAGGGAGAAAGTTAGGACAGTGGCCCTGCCTAGCCTTGTTTCCAGAGATCCTTCTAGCCACCTCCACCTCCTCCCTAGGTGGGGGAGTTCCTTCAGTTCAGGAACTTGTGCTGAGAATGGGTTTGCCTTAGAATTAGATTATCAGCAAACATATGGGAATTTAAGTGACCCTCTAACAGTAACAGCAGTAACCCTCTTCTTTCCACAGACAATCTGATCAAAGCCATCTTGTCAGTCACCAAAGAGTACCGCCTGACCCCTGCCTTGGACAGGTGAGCCACTTGCTGCCCATCCTCCTGCCTCCATCTGTCTGGGTGGTGCAGAAATATTCAGGCCCAGTGGCCTTTCCTAGACATGAGCAGAGTCTCCAACATAATTACACATGTGCATGCAATACACACACTGGCGTGGGTGAAGTGAACGAGGTAGACCAGTCCACTGTGCTTGCACCCTTGGGGCTATAAGCACTTGGCAAGGACATCCAGTCCTCAAACTTTAGAGGTTTGAGGGTAAGAACTGAAGACATTGGGGCTGGGATCAGCCAGCCCAGCATTGGGACTAAGGACTGGGTAGGAGGACCTGAAGGCTATAGGGCTTAAGTCAGCTCTGAAGCTGACAGATCTTGAATGGGAAAAGTCTTAAGGTCAGTGGAAAGAGAAGTAAAATAAGTAGGGCTTTCTTTGGGGCTGCTGGGAGCCTAGGGACTTTTGAGTTGAAACAAGCAGTCTCGAGTTCTGTAATCTGCAGTCCCATCCCATTCCCCTTGCTTGTCTGGCCTAGCCCTCAGCTCAGCCTACTTTCCTCTCTCTCCTGAGAGCTACCTAAGCTTCACTAATGCTTGGGGAACATTTACCCTTGAATGCCCTCTTACTAGAACCCCCTTCTATGCCCTTGTTTTCCTTGGGAGGTGTCAGGAACTAGGGAGGGCTAGAGGGTCCCAAATAGCCTGGTGACCACAATATGGTTCCAGACTCCCTTTCAGAAATGTGGCCAGAAGTCCAGCAGTCTCTTCTTCTATCCCAGCCTGGTCCTGACTAAGGACATGGGGTCAAGGGCCAAAGGGACCGGGGAAGAGAGACCTGGTGGATAGCTTTCCACAGAGGCCTCTGCCTCTCCCTCAGCCTCAGCTGCCGTCGCTGCATCATCGTGGGTAATGGTGGTGTCCTTGCCAACAAGTCTCTGGGATCACGAATCGATGACTATGACATCGTGGTCAGGTAAGCTCCCCAAAGCAGTGCCTCAGGCACCTGAGTGCCCTGGCCCAAACCCTGATCCCTGAGCCTATTGAGAACTGTCCATCTGGCCAGTTGATCTGAGGGCCAACAGAGCCTTAAGAAAAACCCTGGGTTGGAGGGCTTTGGAATGAAGAACTGTATGCTACTAGGTGACCTGTGCTCTTCATTCTCTACCTCTGGGGGCATTCTGGGGTCATAATGCCTCCTAAAGTACCAAAAACAGAAAACAAACCCATTGCCATCGAATCGATTCTGACATATAGTGACCCTATAATACAGCCCCATATAAATGGAAACCTTAGAGCTCTTTGGTGCCCCCCTGCCGCATACATGGAGCTCAGAGCAGGCTCTCACTGGGCCTGCTCTCTGTAGACTGAACTCAGCACCAGTGAAAGGCTTTGAGAAGGACGTGGGCAGCAAAACAACACTGCGCATCACCTATCCTGAGGGCGCCATGCAGCGACCCGAGCAATACGAACGAGATTCTCTCTTTGTCCTCGCTGGCTTCAAGTGGCAGGACTTCAAGTGGTTGAAGTACATCGTCTACAAGGAAAGAGTGGTGAGCTCCCCGTGTGCATCAGCTCCTTCCTTCCCCTTCTTGGCCTGGGCCTTTCTCTGGCCTTCCTCAGCTTCCAAGTCAGCTCCCTCTCCCTGGAGTCCAGCAAAGAACAAGTAGGAACCTTTCAAAAGAAGCATTAATGACCAAAAGCATTAATGGCACCCAAACATAACCAAGGAACAGAGGCCAAGGTCACTGGCCCAGACTCCTGGACCTGCTATACCTGATATCTACTATATTCCCCCAAATACCCAGGCTCCAGGTCCTTTCTTGGCCTTCTCTAGCTAGTCCCTGACCCTGGGTTCAGGCTTTTTTTTGCCCTTAGATCCCCAGGGTAAGGAAAGCTCTTATCTGGCTCACCCCAATAGCACACCTAAGCTTTACACTTTCCTGCCTCAACCTTGTAGTTGCCTCCCCCACACTCTCTTGCCCTCTATGAGGTAGGTCTCTTTGACTCAGGTCTTAAAGCTCCTACCCTATTCTCAGGCAGGGGAAGAAGGCCTATTTGGGCCCTGGGCTATTCTATAGGAACAGCAGAGATCCCTCAATCAGAGGGTGCCAACTCCCAATCTCTTAAGTCCTGGCTTTTCTCCACTCTGTTCTTTTACCACTACCCGGAGCTGGGACCCCAATCTGCCACTGAGTCTGAATCTACCCTTCAGGGATGGTCAGATTCTGTACTCATTATTCCAGGCAGGCAAAGGTCTAGGCTCATTTCTTTAGGGAGCTTATGTGGCAGAGTAGGGTCAGACTCCTCCTTAGTAGACTGCCCACTGAGTCCCCTCCTGAGATCTCTATTTCTCAGCTCCAGGCCTACAGGGATGCTGCCAGCTCGTCCAGGCCTACCCCAACACAGTTGTCAGCAGCTGCCCTCCCCGCTCGAAGGGGAGGGGTCCTACAGAGTTCAAATCATTCATCTTCCAATACCCAAGTCTCTTACCAGAAGAGAATGATGACAGACAGCCTTCCGCCTACAGTAAGAAGCTAGTTGTTTTTTCTGGAGGTTTAGAGGAGAGTTGGGGGTAGGAATAACTTTACCTGCCTGTGGGAGTCTCAGAGCTATTTGGTTTAACTCCATGTCCCTTTACCAAGCAAGGCCAAGTATAGGCAGTGTCAAGTAGGTAGCAAGTGAGAGAGAAGACAGAAGTCAAGTCCAGAAATTCAGGTAGGTGGGACAGTGGGAAAGGGAAGCCCACCTCAGAACCAGACTGAATGAGGCAGCTGGGCTCTGCTGGGTCCAGGCCAGTTCACCAAAGAGAGGAAACGGTGGGGCAGCAGAGTGATCATCTGGCTTCAGCCAGCCCTAGCTGCAAGCAGGCCACTGCTCACTCAAACTACACATAGAATGGGGCCAGACGGGCACCCGGAAATGTCTTTAAGGTATGGCCTAATGCCCTTCCTCAAAGCATGGTAGACATCCAGAGGCTTAGGTGTAGGGCAGGAGAGAGCATTTGCCCCTGGGTGCAAGTCCAAGGGCAAGGGGGCACCAGACAAAGCACAGAATGACATTCATTCTAAGACACCACAAGTATGAAAGGTGCCTGACTATGGCAGCCAAACAAGGTGGGGAGGTGTTTCTGCTGACGTGTCTTCACTATCAAGGTCTATTCATCTTGAAATTGTTGGGGAGGGTGCAATTTAGAGGTTTCCCTAGGTGCCTGGGACCCTTGCTACGTCCCTGGGGGCGCCTCACCAATTTCAGAACTCTAGGGCCTGAGATACTAGCATCTGTAGCCCTTCTCTTTGCCCTGAGGGCAATAGAGTTAGGATTTCAGGTAGGCTCATGTGAGAGAGGAAATGGGATGTTCCTTAGTGAATGCCACGGAGCCTGGGGACCACTTTTTCACCCTGGCCTTCTGTCCAGTTTTCCCACCTGGCACATCTTTTGTCTGCCTGTGCACACCTATCACAGGCTCCCTTTAAGATAAGAGCTCTCAGGGGCAAGACCCTGATCCCATTTCCTTTATTTTACCCCTCAGTGCACAGTCACCATAAAGGTTTGGGAATGGTCTGGAATTAGTACAAACACCAGAGTGACATAGAACAGACAGTCCAAGTAAGGAGGCTAGGCCAAAGAGGTGGGTCAAGGCCTGCCTTTCAAGTTAATTCAAGGCTTTTAAAATTCATTCAAGGGTATAAGGAAAGAAGGAAGAAAGCCAACACTGTTGAGTACACGGGCTTGCCTTGCACCTGCAGTGTTGATTCTAACCATGCAGCCTCCAGGCTGCTGGAGAGCTCCCTGTACCTGTCTGGAGCCTCACCTGTAGAATTCTGGCAAAAGGCCACTCAGGAACAGACGCAGGGCCTCAGCTTTTCTCCAAAGACTGAGGAGCTCCCTGCCTGGTCTGGCCTGGCCTGGGAAGCAGGCAGATCCAAGGTACTAGAGCAGTTGGGAGGAAGAAGAGTGGGATGTGCTCAGGCACATGCTCACCCTTGCTGATGTGTCCTGTCCTGGCCGTGCACGGGGACCTTAGACTAGCCTTGTGTTGGTAAGAACTCCTTCCCAGGGGTTGCTTGGGGTTGAGTCGGGAGGGGAGAAAGGAGACAGGGAAGAGTCCCCTGAACTTCCCTGGGTCCAAAGTCAAACACAGTTCGGACCTGTAGAGTGAGCCGCTGAAGGGATGCCAGTGATGCCCACGGTCTCCCCCTTGCAGCACCCAAAGTGGGTCTGCCCAGGTCCTTTAGGCTGTTGGTGGCCTTGCCCTTAGGGCCATTCTCCACCAGAAGTGCAGAGCTAATGCACTCCCAGGACCTTTTCCATGCACTCCTTCCTTACTCTGGCGTCTGAGAGCCAGAGTGAATGTGGAGAGATTGCTTCTCCAGGCCCCCTCCTGTCTGGTGCCCTGACACGTAGCCCTAGCCACGGGCTTGCCTTGCACCTGCAGTGATGATTCTAACCATGCAGCCTCCAGGCTGCTGGAGAGCTCCCTGTACCTGTCTGGAGCCTCACCTGTAGAATTCTGGCAAAAGGCAGCTCTGTATTCTGGAGCTAAGGCCTGGCTGGGCAGGGCTGGAATAGGCATTAGACCTCAGTCATGACTGCTGCCTCTCTGTCACTCATTGCATATAACTTTCTGGTACCCAGGAGTCCTGCAGGGATATGGGAAAGGGAAAGATGTGGGCAAGGAAGACTGAACAACCCAGAAAACAGCCTGTGACAGGATTGGGCCTACTTTCTTCATCCGTCTGGGAGCTCTCCTCTTCACTATTCATGGCCATTGGTTCCCTGCGTCTCTGGACAGTAGCACAGATAACTCCAAACAAGTTGCAGAAAGGCCTTCATCTCCCAGGTGAATGTTCTCTGATCTTAGGAGCCCTGAGCAAGTGAGCAAGCAGGGGTAGGGAGTTCCCAGCAGGGTGGCTCAGAAGAATACCAGTGGACTAGACAAGTAGGAGAACAGCAGTTGGGAGAGAGGATAAAACCAGAACATGGGAATGTAGCTGTGCAGAAGGCCATAGTGGGAGGAGGCAGTTCTCCTCAGAGGCACATCTGGCATCCATCCATCCATGCTCTCACTCATTTAGCAGACATTTATTGAGGTGTTCATGCTGGTGCTGTGCTGGTCTCTGGAATACAAACATGAATTATGCACTGTTGCTGACTGGAAGTTGCTCACAGTCTAGTATGAGAGCCTTCCTGAAACTAGACTTAATAATGCAGTATGGGGGGGGTGCTGTGGTGGGGAGACACTGATACCAGCCTCCTGGAGGAAGTTAGGAGTCAGAAGGTGAAGGGTATTAAAAGCAAAGGGAACAGCATGTGCAGAAACCCAGAGCAAGTGTGCTTAGTTCAGGAAAGTGTGAGTAACACCACATGGATAGAACATAGCACTATGCAGGTGGTGTGTCAGAAAACTGCTAATGTCCTAGATGCTGGGGCCTGTGTGTCCTCCTCCTGGTGGTTGATGAAGGCTGGAGACACCCTGACCACTGTCCTGAGGAAGGAGCCCTGGGGCCTGGAAAGAATGGGACAAGTGAAGGGCAGAGCTTCCCATCCAATCACTCAGGCCCCATTTCTCCTTTGGGGTGGCCCACTCTACTGGGCCTCAGGGTATCTGGTAACTCAGGACTGCAGAAGCTTCAGGGAGCTCCCTTCCTAGTCCCCTCTGCTCCCTCTTCCCTTTCTTCCTCCCTCATCCTTGCTCCTGAAACTAGAGAGCTGGCCTCACTGCTGAGCAGCCTCTGATTCTGGTCATCAGTTCAGCAAGGCCCTGAGGCCTGGCTCCTGATGGCAGGTGTAACCCCAGCTGAGCATGGGGAGGGGGAGTGGGCAAGGGCTGGGCATGATCCCTGAATAATCTCTACACAGGTTTGACCTTCCAGCTGTACTTCAGTCCCTGGGAAAGGAAGAGGTAGAGGAGGGAGGGAGGAAGAAAGGTCTCAGAGACCAACCTGGGCCCAAAATTCATGCACAGAGGGGACAAGTCCCTGAATTTGAGGGAGTCAACATGGCTAAAGAGGGAAAAGCAGCTTAGATCTTGGAGTCATACAGATATAGATTTAAATTTACAAGTGTCTTTTAATAGCTGGCATAGTGCCTAAGGCATTTGACTGCTAACCAGAAGGCTGGCGGTTCAAACCCACCGGCTACTCCTCAGAAGGAAGGTTGGGCAATCTACTTCCTTAGCAATACCTTCTCGGAAACCCAAGGAGGGGTCACTATGAGTGGGATCCGACTCGACAGCAGGGAGTTTGGTTTTTTGGTTTCAATAGTTGACTTACTTTAGGCAAATTCCCTAGGGGTAGAATTCTTGCCTTCCATGCAGGAGACCCGGGTGCAGTTACAAACCAGTGTACCTCATACAGGCACGGCCACCACCCGTTTTTCAGTGGAGGCTTGCATGTTGCCATGATGCTGAACAAGTTCCAGTGCAGCTTCCAGAATAACACAGACGAGGAAGAAAGGCCTAACAATCTACTTCCAAAAAATCAGTCAGTGATCTGATCTATAACTGATGGTGCAGGACTGGACAGCATTCTGTCCCGTTATACAGGAGGTCACCGTGAGTGTGTAGCTGACTTAATAGCAGCTAATAGCAACAACATACAATAAGTGTGGTACCACCAATCTTTCAAGGTTGTTTTCAAAAATTAAACAAGATGAAATACTGATGCACCTAGTATAGCGCTTGGCACTTAGTAAGTTCTCATTTTATGGCAGTTATTAATGTTATTTATTATTATTATTATTATTATTATTATTATCATCATCATTACTATTATTGATGGCGATGTTACTATTAGAAAAGCCCCGCTGTACTGGGCAGTGAAGTACTTTTCTCTCCATTGAGAACCACTGGCCTGCAGGCCCTTCCAGGACCCTCCCTTTTCTTATCACTCTTTCTTGCCTCCAACACACACTTTTCACTCTGGCTGTGTTGAAATACGTGTCCTATTTTGCACCTCCAGACCTCACCAGCTTCCCTGACCCAGGCTGCATTAGATAGAAGCTCCTCATCTCATTCCACTCCATAACACTACTCACTCTCTCTCATACTGAGGAGTTGTTTATCTGTCAACTGTTACAAGCTCCTTGTTGTTGTTGTTATGTGCCGTCGAGTCGGCTCCGACTCATAGTGACCCCTCCTTGGGTTTCCGAGGCAGTATCACTACGGAAGTAGGATTGCCCAATCTTCCTTCCGAGGAGTGGCTGGTGGGTTTGAACCGCCAGCCTTCTGATTAGCAGTCAAGTGCTTTTTTAGCCACTATGCTACCAGAGCTCCCTACAGGCTCCTAGAGGGCAGAAACTGCCTTGTTTATGTCTATGAGTCCATTGCCTCCAGCAGCGTTTGAAACATAGTTTGCATATATGAACAAATGAATAAATGTGGAAACTGAGGCTCTGGTAAGGCAGTAATATTTGGCAGAGTCAGAATTCCAACCCAGATCTTCTTTCAGTTGGGGCTTTTCCACTTGACAAGGCTGCCTCCCTCTTCATTGCCTTGGAAGATCATGCACAAGATCCGGTCCCTGTGTCCTTTCGGTCTCCTTTTGCCTCTTCTGGGCATCTCTCTCCTCTTAACCATGTTTGATCTTCCCTCTGTAGCTCCAAAATCGTTCTCCTTGATAAAGAAATGAAAACTAAGTGGTCCCAGGTGGTGCTGCCTCTTTTTGTTATCTGTCAGCATAACACAGTTGGCCCCAAGCTGACTCCTCTTTTTGTTCATTATTTTTTCCAAATATAGCTTTCACAAAGGTTTTTTGACCCTCTCCTCATTGCATACATCAAAATAAATTCCAAATGCACTATAAAGTGAAATGTAAAAATACGACCAAAGGAAAATTTGAAGAAAGTAGAATAGAAATCAAATTGCTGGAGGGAAAAGAACATTCAAAGCACAGAACTGCTAGATGAAATCAGGTTTGATAATATGTGAAGATTTAAACCATGCTAATTTTTTTTTTATAAGACTGAGTATTACAAAACTTTGATAAGTGTATTTAGCAAATATGTCAGACCAAGGGTTATTATCATGAAAGTTGACAAGAAAACCATTAGGACCCAGCAGATAATAGTCATGAGAGTGAACAGATAGTTCACACAGAAGTATAACTAGTGAGCAAACAGAAATATGTTTAACCTTCCTAGCATCAGAGACATTCATGTGAAAGGAACAGGGTGCCATTTCTCACCTACCAGATTTTCAGAGAATGTGTTTAAATCATTATACACGATGCTGGCAAGAGCACAGACATAGGTGTTCTTGAAGGCTACTGGTCAGTGTGTAAATGGGGACAAGCTTTTTGGAAAGGAACTGGCACTTGTTACCAAGAGCCATCACCCTAAGTAAAGAAAGACATAATTCTGAACACTGAAAACACACATTTCATTACAGTGTCACTTACAGTGATCAAACTCAAATATTACCTAAAGAGTTTAATGTATCAGTTGTGGTTCACCTACTTGACAGAGCGTGAAGCTGTAGTACAGTGATCCTGCAGTGGGTGTGCACACCAACCAGCCACCATTGCTGCTCTCTCCCTTGTTCCCTTGGTGTGGGTAAGGTCCCAGGGAAATAGCACTGGGTATTAGGAACTGAAATCAGCCTTTTTCTCTGCCACAGCCCACATCTTTGAGTTTCATTTTCCTCTTCTGTGAAATGGAGATAATAAAAGTTTCCTCGCATGGCTGCCTGTTATACTGTTAAAGGATTGAGTGAAGCAGTGCACATGACAGCACTTGCACACTTTGCTCATCTGAGGATAACAGTCACCTCTGAGAACTGAGATCCAGCAAGGCAAGCATTGCCTGCGTACTGTACGTGGGCTGGCTAAGGGCAGGATGCCCAGCCATGGGACCCAGGAGTGAGAGTGCCAGGAAGGGCAACAAGGCCTGGGCACATGGGAACACATGCCACCCTGGTCAAGAAGATCCAATCACCCCATTTCTGGGCCTCCAGGACACTTGTATAAGCCCTGGACCCTAACTGAGCTGCCTGCTCCAACTTCTTCTTATATAAGTTGGCCAGATGAAGAGAAGGAAGACAAGTGTTTCAAGCACAGAGAATAGCATTGGCAAAAAAAAAAAAAAAAAAGGTGTATTTAGTAAATTAAAAACAATTCCATCTAACTGGAGTGTGGTATACGTGTAGAACTGTCCTTAAACCTAAGCCCCACTCAGGCCCTCCTCCAGCCAGACCCCTGGGGAACATGGAATAAAGAGCAATCTGCAGGGCCAATGGGAATATGCCCGCTCTGGGTCCATACCCCTTTGCTAGACACCAGGTGCTGGGACCCTAGAATAACCTGCCATAGCAGTGCCAAGTCCAAGTCCACATCCATCCTCGTGAAGGCAAAATACACCTGCCATCTGCATCCTGAGCAGAGCTTGGAGACATGGCTGAGGAGTCCACACACATGTGGTGTGGGTAGAACCAGGGATGGGAAGAGAAGGTAGGCAGGCTGGGGTTAGCTGTCCCTACCCCACTATGGTCTAGCACAGATCTCCAGGAGTCTGAGAATTCTGACTTCAAGCCTGGCCTTTCAGGTCATTTTCCAAGGGAGAACAGTAGAACAGTTTGATAGTTTGAGTTATAACTTTTAAGTATTTAGATTCCAAATTTTAGACATATGGCATGTGGGGAATTATTTGTAATTTTGTCCCTGGCCCAAAAAATGTTAGAGGTGGGCCTCCATGGATGTGGTAGGAATGGGCTAGAGATGAGGCTGGGTAGGCAGAGGACAGGTAGTGAAGGGTCTTGTAAGCCAAAGTCAAGTGAGGGAGATTGAACTTTATCCTGAAGATTAATAATACAGAAGCCAACAAGAGCTGAGTTTATGCCAAATGTGTTATATTACACATTTAACTATGTATAATATTAACACGTTATATCCTGACACATTTGACTTTAACTATCATAGCATAAAAGCACTGTGAAGTGGGCACTAGTATTATTATCTCTGCTGTGTAGATGAGGATAATGAGAATTAGAAAGGGTCAGTAACTTGCCTGGGAGCACAGAGTTAGTAGTTGGGATGGCACTGTTCAATAGTCAGCCTAAGCTCTTAACTATCACGACAAGTGGACACTGGAAAGCCTCTGCAGATTTTAACGCTGAGAGTTCCCAAATCCAGTTTCTTCAGGAAAGTATATGAATTGAAGGAAGGCAAGATGGAGTCAGGGAGACCTGGTGGCTGTTAAAGTGACTCAGGTGACTGTTGATGGCCTGTCCTAAGGCAGTGGCAGCAGGGATCAAAAGGAGTGAATACATCTGCCCTACTTTTGGCTGAAGAAAGCCGTCTCTGGGTAATTTCTTCACTCCAGACCCCTTATCCTGGCACGCAGACTGCTTCTCTCCAACAGTGGAGGAAGAAGCTGCCGGGAAAGAATCCCGCAACAGTGCAGGAACACATTGAGGGAGCCTGGCTGGAAAGGCACTTCCTTCCCAGCTGCTTTCCCTATTGCTCCTGGCAGTTCTGACAAGAGCAGAATAAGTTGCATCAGCAGAAGACTAGTGGCACCACACAGGTGAGCTGGGTCCAGACTTGACTGAGGTAGGGACGTTCCTAGAGGAGGAGGCATTCAACAAGGAATGCAGCCCACAGCTGGCCTTGAGAAGAGATGAGGCCTTGCGAAGCCAGCATCACTGGGCTTTATAAGCCTTTGTATTGTGTCCTGTGGGTCAGGGAAATAAAATGTGAGAGGCCTTGGGCCAGATTGGATACCTGCCAGGTGGAGGCCTTCTGGGATGAGGCTGGATTCTAGTGCCAGGCCTGGCAGTGTTACCCAGTAGCAGGAGGGCCTCCAGTACCCACTTCCCCCCTGCAGGGACCCAGAGGGAAAGCTGGCTTCCTTCACAGTCTTCCTTTGGGTGTATTCTCTGTTTGGACTGGCCTCTCTGCCATCTGACACTGCTGACCATACCCTCTGCTTCACTCACTTGGCCTCTGTGACACCACTGATAATCACAGTAGTAAGATTTATCTAGCTCTTGCTCTGTGCCAAACACGGAGCTAGATGCTAAAAAATGCACAGCATCTCATTTCATCTTCGCAGCTCTCTGGGAAGTAGGTCTTGTCATTACTGTTTTTTGAGGAATTTGAGGCTTAAAAAGATAAAGTGGTGGAAAGACCAGAGGTTAGTGTAGGCGAAAGCCCCTCTCCTTCTCTCCCTCCCCTGTCCTCTCTTTCATAAACTTTGAATCATGTGGACAAAAAAAAAAAAAAAAGATTAAGTGGCATGCTCCAGGGCACACAACTACGGTGTCATCAGCATGTGTATCTCCAGAGTCTCATTTTCCAGACCCTAAAGCCCACAGTCCTCCATTGCATCATACTCTCTGAGTTCTCAACTCATTTACTATTTAGTCTCTGTCTCCTTAATAAGCTCCTCCAGTTCTACCTACCCCTTGAATGATGTTTGCAAGATTCTGTTCGGGCTTCCCATCTCTTCATACCTTATACTAGAGGTGCCTAATCTGAAATTGCCAACCTGTTGACTTCAGGAATTCTGTGACTCTCTGAAATGGTGTGCAAAATGTGATGTGTATATACTTGCATACGTTTTTCTGAGAAGAAAAGCCATAGTTGTTGTTGTTTTAATATAGGCTTAAGTTGTTTTGGTATTCAATATTTTTATGGCTAAGGTACACAGAAATGCCTAAATCCTATCTTGGTCGTGTTAAGTTCCTCTTTTCCCTGAAGCCCTTGAGGAAGCTCTACATCAAGACGAAGTCAGATGGGAAATCAAAGCAGCTCTTCCAGCTCCCTGTTCTCTCTTAAGGGCTCTAACCAAACCAAAACCAAACTCACTGCCATGGAGTCGGATCCAACTCATAGCGACCCCTCCATGGGTTTCCAAGGCAGTATCACTACGGAAGTAGATTGCCCAGTCTTCCTTCTAAGGAGTGGCTGGTGGGTTTGAACTACAAGCCTTCTGGTTAGCAGTCAAATAAATGCTTTAGGCACTATGCTAGCATAGATTCAAGCACAGGACCCCCAAACCCAACATGACTCTCAGGGTCCTCTGGCTGCCAGCATAAGGCAGTTAAGAACTTCAGTGCTCTCAGCTGATGCTAACCCTGGTCCAAGAAGGTAGGATCTGCCTCAAATAACCCACCACTGCATAGAAGCAGGAAGTCAAAAAGAAAGAGTTGCACCTGAGTGTGTGTGTGTGTGTGTGTGCACGTGCATGCAAGAGAGAGAGAGAGAGAGACTTTTCACCTCATACCTGTAAGTATGACACACTAAATATCCTCAAATCTAAGCAATAAGATTAGTAGTTTCTTCTTCTGTTGTTGTTATATGCCGTGGAGTCGGACCCGACCTTGGTTTTCTGAGCAACCCCTCCTTGGGTTTCTGAGGCGGTATCACTACGGAAGTAGATCGTCCAACCTTCCTGCTGAGGAGTGGCTGGTGGATTTGGACCTCCAGCCTTCTGGTTAGCAGTCAAATGCCTTAGGCACTATGCCACCACAGCTCCTTGATTCTGGCTCATAGCGACCCTATAGGACAAAATAGAACTGCCCCACAGGATTTCAAAGGCTGTAAATCTTTAGGGTAGCAGACTGCCTCATCTTTCTCCATGGAACAGCTTATGCATTCGAGCAGCCAACCTTGTGGTTAGCAGCCAAATGCCTTAACCACTGCACCACTAGAGTTCCCTATTTCTCCTCCTAGGAAGTAGTAAAGGTGGGAAGAGAGGCAAAAGCCTTCCCTCCCTGACCTGAAGCTTTATCAGACTCTCAAAGGGGTTTGAGATAAGCCAGTTTCCTACAGTTTAATGCAGTGGTTAAATATAGGACTTCCAGCTCATGGAAGAAACCAAGAGATGTTGTTTCAGAGAGGGTGGCTCATGTCATGGAAAGAACCAGGCTCTAAAGTTGAATCCGGCTCAGATAACCACCAGCTGTGTGTGCAGTCAATCCCTCACCTCTCTGAGCCTCATCCCGTCGTAGGACTGGGAGGTGGGGCACCAGTCAGAGTGACCCCCTAAGTCACCTTTGAGCCCTTACAGGCAAAGGGAAAGTCTCATTCATCTTCAGCCCCAGGTTCTCAGCCCAGGTGGGTTCTCTCCCAGCATGGGAGTCTTTGTTGTTGCTGACTTGCCTACCCAAGCCCCACAGACCTCCTGAAGTGGGACGAGAAATGGTGATGATAACTGGTGTGACAGAAAAAAACACTCATCTGGGAGACAGAACACTTGAACTTGAATCTTGGCACAGACACTGCAGGCTGTGTGACCTCGAGCATGTTGCTTCATCTTGGGTCCCATACCTGTGAAGTGGGTGAGAGTTGAAGAGATGTAAATAAAGTAATTTCATGAAAACTAGCCTGGAGCTTAGCACACTCCCCCAGCTATGCCCATTCCTGGCTCTCCCTACCCCCTCCCAAGCAGCCCCTCTGCTTTCTCCCTTCTCTTTAGGTGTGTGAGGGGCAGGCATGGGCAGGAGCCCTGAGTGAGAAACTGTTGGGGCCTGCCAGGCTCTGGAGAAGGGACAGGGGGTGTGCTGTACTTGGCACAGTCTGGCACCCACCATTCCTTTCAGGCCACGTCTGCCCACCCCAGTTCTGTGTAAGGTCTTGGCCATTTCTCTAGTCTTCTCCATCCTATTGGGTCCTACTCTCCCTACATTTACCTCTGTTAGTATACACACACACACACACACACACACACCCTCTTCTAGGGAGAGAGAGAGAGATGTTCAGCAGGAGGAAGAACTGGGCTCTGCTTTTTAGTCTCTTTAGTCTCACTCTTCAGTCTACCTGGAGTTGAGACTCAGAGAAGTTGGCCCCAAGGGTGATCCTTTGAGTTGAGTGGCTGGAGCAGAGACAGTCCATTGAAGGGGCACAGAAGAGGAGGCTGAAGAGATACTGACTGTGGAACTCTGTTGTTGCTGCTGAAGACAATGCAGGAGCCTTGGACAGCTTTATTGTCTCCTGTGGTTAACTTACTGGTGCCCACTCACTGGCCAGTGTTGTGCTAGGCCCTGGGCTACAGAGATAACTGAAACAGATATGAACCTCTGCCCTGTGGGGTGGGGCATCACAACACACCACTAATGTTGATAATGTTGGCATTTATTAAATATTAACCATGAGCTAGGCATGCAACCCAAGTTCTTATTTCTCTCAATAGCCTGTAAGAGAAATACTATCAGTATCCCTACTTTATCTCTAAGAAAGCTGGATAACTTACCCAGGAATGCCACAGTGAGTGCCCAGAGCTGAGGTTGAATTCAAGGCCCAGGATCTCAACACTGTATTTTATCACCTGCTAAAAGTGATGAAGGAGGTTAGGGAAGACATGAAGGAGGAGGAGATGCTGAGTCTTAAAAAATGAGTAAGTGCTTATCAGGTGGATAGAGGTGGGAAAGATGTTTGAGACAGAAGGAGTAGCATCAGCAAAAAACATCAAGGAAAGAATTAGCAAGTGGGGACCTTCGGATGGGGCTCAAATTGAAACTGGAGAGGCAGACAGGGCCTTATATACTGGCTAAACAGCTTGTATCTTCTGTAGGTAGTGGCAATGTGATCTGATTTGTTTATGGAAAGATCATTCTGGTAGTGAGAAGAAAATGATCTCAAAGGAGCATTCATTACATGGTTGTTGAATTAAAAAAAACAAAACAAAACCCACTGCCATCAAGTTAGTTCTGACTCATAACAACTCATTGGGTTTCCAAGGCAGTAAATCTTTACAGAAGTAGATTGCTTCCACGGAGTGGCTAGTGGGTTTGAAACACCAGCCTTCTGCTTAGCAGTCAGGTGCCTTAGGCATTGTGCTACCAGAGCTCCTTGGTTGTTGAATAAATGAATGGAATTCGACAATTACTGTGTACCATTATGTTCCAGTCATTCTATTGGGCTTTGGAGGGTTTAGCAGTCAATGAGAGAGATGGTGCAAATGGCCAGTCATTACACCCAGATGAAAGATGATGAGATGTGAGCTTGAGGTGGAAGTTGAGTTTGGGAGGAAGGGATGGATCTTTGGGATACTGAGAAGGTAGAATCAAAGCAACTGCATGACCAGTGTGGACTGGAGAGGGGGAGGAGAAGCCAAAGCCAATTACCAGGTTTCTGGTTTGGAAAATTGAACGGACAGTAGAAGATAAGAAACACAAGAGGGGAAACTAGAAATGATGTAGATGTCCAACAACACAGGATTGCTTAAATTATAGTACATTCATGTGACAAAAGGTTTTAAAAACATAATTTGAGGTCTCTATGACATTCTGTTATATGCATGTGTCATTTAACCAAACCTCTGTTGTAAACTTTTGGGGATTTTTCACTGGCTTTTCACTCTTTTAAATAACACTGCAATAAACAGCTTTTTACAAATTCTGATAACTTAAAAGAAAAATTGTGGGATCATAGGCATAAACAGCTTTGAGACTTTGTGTGTGGTAAAAGTATGCACAACAAAACATTCGCCAATTCCACAACTTCTAAGGGTATAATTCAGACAGTGGTTACATTCTTTATGCTGGACAACCATTATTACTATCCTTTTCCAAATTATCCCACCATTAACATAAATTCAATACCCCCTAAGCAAAATCTTTCCCTTATCCCCTTCCTCCCACCCCTGGTAACCTCGAATAGTCTTTGGTTTTGTATATTTGCTTCTTTCAATTAAGTATCATAGTATAGTATTTGTCCTTTTGTTTCTGGCTTTTATGTAGCAAAATGTTTTCAAGGTTTATTCATGTTGTAGCATGTATCAAGACTTCATTTCTCATTATGACTGAGTAATATTCCATTATATGTATATGCCACATTTTGATTATCCATTCATCTGTGATAGACATTTGGGTTGTGTCCACCTTTTGTCTATTGTGGAAAGTGCTACAGTGAACATTGGTGAACAGGTTGCTGTCTGTGTTCCTACCTTCACTTCTTTGTTGTATTTCTCTAGGATTGGGATTGCTGGGTCATATGGTAGTTCTATGTTCAACTTTTTGAAGAACCACCAAACTGTTTTCCACTGTGACTGTATCATTTTATATTTCTACTAGCCGTGGATGAAGGTTCCAGTTTCTCTACAACCTTGACAACACCTGTTGTATTGTTTGTTTGTTTTAGTTTAGTTTGGTTTTGTGATCATTACCATTCTGATAGGGTAAGATTGTATCTTACTGTGGGTTTGGTTTGCATCTGACTGATGACACTAAACACCTTTTCAGGCATTTGTTGGCCATTTGAAGATCCTCTTTTATGAAAAAGTCTGTTCAAGCTTTTTGCCCATTTTTCAGTTGGATAGTTTACCTTTTCGTTGTTAAGTTGTAGAAATTTTTTTTATATTTATTTTGTATATTAAAGGAGCTCTGGTGGCGCAGTTCCTAAGGCATTTGAC
Source organism: Orycteropus afer afer (assembly GCF_000298275.1). Taxonomy (NCBI): domain Eukaryota; kingdom Metazoa; phylum Chordata; class Mammalia; order Tubulidentata; family Orycteropodidae; genus Orycteropus; species Orycteropus afer. Next base: position 1,561,897 of record NW_006921957.1, read on the forward strand.
TGCTAACCAGAAGGTTGGCAGTTCAAGCCCACTGGCCACTCCGCAGAAGAAAGATGGGGCAGTCTCCTTCTGTAAAGATTTACCACCTCAGAAACCCACTGGGGGACACAATGAGTCAGAATTGACTCAATGACAGTGGGATTTTTCGATATTAGGCTCTATCAGATAAATGGTTCCCAAAAATGTTCTCCTAATGTGTTGCTGTTGTTGTTATATGCCGTTGAGTCAGCCCTGACTCATAGCAACCCCTCTTTGGGACACACATTAAGAGATACCCACATACATGTTTATACACATTTTAGTAGATAAAAAATATTATCTCATTGTTTTCATCTGCATTTCTTTGAATATTTTTCAGGTTTAGTATGCTTTTTTTAATCTCCTGTACCTATTTTTATGCAGTCTTATATTAATTTTATTTTGAGTTTTTGTAAATATGCATTTCTTAATTGTGACAAAGTTATCCCCATTTTTTTGTTTTCATCTTAATAACTATGTACCTCAGTTTTCTTTTAGTGTTACTTTTCTAACAGTTATTTGGGGTATGGTATGAGGAGAGGAAATAAGGGATCTTCTTTCCAAGTGGCAAATTTTCAAATATCACTTACTGAGAAACCTATCTTGTTCCCAATGATTCATGAGACTGCCTCTATCATAACCTCCTTCTAGGCTATCCTGGTTCATTGATCTTTATGTTTATCCATATACACATATCACTGTTTTAATAATTGCACATTCAAACTATATTTTAATAACTATTAAATTTTGGAGATTTTTTTTTTTTTTAATTGTGATTTGGGTGAAAGTTTAGAGAGCAAATTCACATTCCATACAGCAGTTCACACACACATTGTCTCATGACATTGACTACAATTTAGCCCAATGCAACAGCTCCCCTTCCACTTCCTCCCCATAGTTACCTCTTCCCTGTGTCCATCCCTCCATGCACTCCTGCCCCCTGAACTGTCTCCCTGTGCATAAACAGCCCTTCTTTCTCCCATGATTGTTCTCTCTAACAAGCGTATCTACCTCAGGTACATGTTCACTTCTTATGCCTGTCTTTTGTTTGGTTGGAAACCACAGGTGTGGGTTCAATTCCTGACCTGAAGGGCAGCTAGGGGCCATAGTCTCAGTGGTTCTACCAGGCTCTATCGGACCAGCAAATCTGGTCCCCTTTTTTTTCTCTCCAAATGATTTTGAGTTTTGTTCCACATTGTTCTCCCTCTCTATCCAGGATCTCCTACATAGATCCCCCTCAGAGTGGTTAACAGTGGTAGTCAGGCACCATCTAGTTCTTCTGGTCTTGTGTTCATATCGACTGAGGATTGTGTGGTGTACCAGTTGTACACTAATTGTTTCCATGAATCTTTGATTTTCTTCATTCTTCTTTGCTCTGGACAAGGAGAGACCCATCGTTGCATCTATATGGCTGCTTGCAAGCTTTTAAGATCCTAGTCACTACTCGCCAAAGTAGGAGGTGGAACAATGTTTTGTGCAGTATGTTATGCCAGTTGAGTTTGATGTCCCCTGTGACTGTGGTCCCAAGCCCGCAGGTTCAACTACTCGGTCCCTCTAGGTAGCTGGCTGTGACCAAGAAGTAACTACAACCTTGTCCCTTGTCAGCTCTACTATCCCCCTGGGAATTCTTACAGAACATACAAATACACTTGTAGAACTGTTGTCTGCCAACCCTATACATGGTTTTAGGTACACTCCCTGCTGCATAGACATACCTAATAGTTCAGCCTATCCACCCATCTGTCCACCCATATACCCACGTTTGCCTTCACTGACAACACAGTACTGTATGTACAAAAGGGTTCATCTTTGTTGTCTGTACCTCCCATGTACCTCTTTATATCTTCCTCTTCCTCAGTGCCACCATGTTGATCACTCACATTTGGTACATTGCCCTTCTTTTCACCCAAATCAATACTTATCTCTACCTATCTAACAGTGTTCCACCCCCTCCCCTCCCACTCCTGGTAACCAACAAAGAAAATTTCCTTCCATATATAAACCGTTCCTTGACTTTTATAATAACAGACTAAAACAATATTTATCCTTCTGTATTGACTTATTTCACTCAGCATAATGTCCTCCAAATTCATCCATGTTATGTGGTGTTTCGCAGATTCTACACTATTCTTTAGGGTTGCATAGTATTCCATTGTGTGTATGTACCACAGTTTGTTTATCCATTCCTCAGCTGATGAACACCTTAGGGATTCTTTTTACCCATTAAATCTTTTGGATGAGGTTTTAGAATCCTTCTGATAAATCTCAAAAAAAAAAAAAAAAAAAATTCTGCTGGCATTTTTCTTAAAATTCTGGTAAGTTTCTAAATTAATCCCAAAGGAATTGGCATTGTTTTAATATTCAGATACCCCAACCAGGAAGTTTATGTCTCTCCATTTCTTTGTTTGCTTGTTTTGTTTTGTTTTCAAGTTGTCTTTTTATCTCTCAGTGAAGACTGTCATTTTCTTCTTATCAAAAACCAAACCCAATGCCATTGAATCAAATCCTACTCATAGCAACCCCATAGGACAGAGTAGAACTGCCCTACAGAGTTTCCAAGACTGTAAATCTTTATGGAAACAGACTGCCACATCTTTTTCCCAGAGTGCCTAGTGGATTCAAACTGCAGACCTTTCAGTTAGCAGCTGAGTGCTTAACCACTGTGCCACCAAGGCTCCTTTTCTTGTGGGTCTCACATATTTAAGTTTATTGCTCAGTATTTGATTTTTTGTTGTTGTTAGAATTGCAAGTGGAAACTCTTTTCTATCTGGTGATTGTTTCCTATTGGTGTATAGGACCTTATTACTAAGCTATTTTACCCACTCTAAATTTCATTCTTTTAGGTTTTCTAGACAAATAACAAACTCACTGAAAATAATAATTAGGTTGGTGTCCATGGTTCAGTGATGCTTCCAGTCTGCAGAGTTGGTTTGTGACTTTCTCTTGCAATGCCCAGGCACCCACTTATAAGGAGAGAAAATACAGATGGTTGTGTTGATCTGAAATTCAGAGTTTCCCTGGGCTAGAGCAATAGAAGGACAGGGGCAGGGTGTGGAGGAAGCTCACAAGAGAGTAGTTGAAGTGATATACCACAGTGTGTAGACTAGGAAGGGACCATAGACTGAACAGAGAAGTGGGGCTGGGGGGACTAGAGTCCTCCATGTGGCTGGAAGAGAGAGAGAGAGGTAGAAAGAGAGGAAGCCGTGGCCCTGGAACAGACCCTGAGTCAGGTTTCAGGTGTGATGCCTCCCCAGCACTGTGGCTGAGATCTGTGGGGAAAGAATGGTTTCATTTGTAAATTAAAGAAACTGAGGCTCAGAGAGCTTGTCACTTACCTAGAGTCACCCAACTCCAGTGCGTGGCAGAAGTGGGACTTGAGTATTGTTCTGTTATTCTATACTAGCTCATGTTCTGTCTTTATTTTTCAGGTTCATTTTAGAACAATAGACTGAGAGACCCAGAGAGACAATAGAAAGGAAAGAAGAACACGGCAGAGCAGTTAGGAGAGAGAGGGCAGGCTCCTCCTGTGCACCTCAGTTGCTGCAAATGGAGAGGCAGGACAGCTGCACCATTAGGTCTTCCTGTTGGCCCACCCTGCAACTCTCACTTTCTGTTCCCCATTATGCACTGTGGTCCCCACCACGTGCTCCCTGTTCCCTGTCACATGTCCTTATCACTGTCACACATGCCACATCCTTCCACACACCCAAGAACTCCGTACACTGGCTGTGTTTACCCCTCAGACCCCCGTTACTCATGTACCCATACACACTCTGGGTCCCTATCACTTACCCAGAGCCCTCACAAGCTGTGTGCCTAGCTCATGCCCACTTGTGCTATGTCCACAGAGTGCATCAGACGGCTTCTGGAAATCTGTGGCCACTCGAGTGCCCAAGGAGCCCCCTGAGATTCGCATCCTCAACCCCTATTTCATCCAGGAGGCAGCCTTCACCCTCATCGGACTGCCCTTCAACAATGGCCTCATGGGCCGGGGGGTGAGATAGCTGGGCCCCTGAGAGAGAGGAGAAGGGAAACTGGGGCAGAGGTGCCTTGGGAAGGAGGGGAAGGTGGCAGGGGGTGGCAGCGCTCCTGGGTGGTAGTTTTTGAGGGAAGGAGCTCAGTCTTTGGGGTGGGAACAGAGCTCAGTTCTGGGGACCTTACTGAGTCTTGGCCTGACCCAACCCTCCCCTTGAACCCTATATCCCCCCTACTCCCCTCCTCCAGAACATCCCGACACTTGGCAGTGTGGCAGTAACCATGGCACTACACGGCTGTGATGAAGTGGCAGTCGCAGGCTTTGGCTACGACATGAGCACGCCCAATGCACCCCTGCACTACTATGAGACCGTGCGCATGGCAGCCATCAAAGAGGTGCGGAGCTGGCGAGGGACTGTCTGGGCTGGGTCTAGGGTGGCACTTCCCACACAGAGGACAGGTAGGGTGGCACTTCCCACACAGAGGACAGGCCCTTACTGCCTGTGCAGTGATGAATGGTAAAGGGATGAGCCAGGGCTGGTCTGGCTGCCAGAAGGCCCTGCCCCATCCAGCCCCACCCCATGGCCAAGTTAAGGCATTGGACACCCATCCAGACCTCTGGTCACTGAGCAGACACAAAGACATCTATCTTCAGTGCCTCTCTATCCCCAGCCTCGCACTGAGCCCATTGCTCTCATCCTTAGCCTTCTCCCTGAACTCTTCCTCCGTGGGACCCTGCTGCCGTGTCCCTGCACTTACCTCCTCCATGCTCCATTTCCCTGCCACCATACCCAAGTCATCCTCCCAATTGCCATCCTGCCTTCCCCTAGAGGATTTCTTTGCCCCCTTTGTCCCTTCCTTATCCCTTCCTTGCTTCTCAGTCCCAGGACAGCCCCAATACCTCCTCCACCCTTCCCCATGGCCAAGCAAGAAGCTCACTCAGTGTTGTATCACTCTGCATTTCTTCCCAGGTCATTCAGATGTACAGGTACATTAAAATATGAGACGCGTTAGAGTTCTCCCAGCCTGTCAGCCTCTCTGAGCATTTGTCCAAGATTCCACATTGAAAGAAAATCTCTCTTACTACACTTCAGCTTCTACCACTCTCCTTCTATGGAACCAAGCCAGAAAACTGTGTCTCCTTGGCCAAATCCTTTGAGCAGCTTCTCCACTCCTACATCTGGGTAGCTGAAGGTTATAATAATCTTGTATCTGTACTGAATCATATTTCTAAAAATTCAAGGGTTCTAAGTCATCTGAGCCCTCATTCCTGCTCATCAATCTTTTTCCATGCCCTTCTCCTGTCCCCCACAATGCAACTGTTCCAAGGCATTACACTGTCCTCAAGCTCCCAGCCTGCCCTCCACTTGTCCCATAAAAAAACTGAAGCCATCAATGGGAGCTCTGTCCACCTCCTGGCCTAGCATCCTCTTGGCACTTCTCACTCCCAGCCAGCCCTTTACCTCTTGCTGTCTGGCTTCCTGCCTCAACACTCTCCTGGTGCAACTCCCACCAAGGTCACCAGTGACTTAGCTCATGGCTACCAAATCCAATGGACACATTAAGTCTCATCTTTGTTGCTCTCTCAGAAACTGTTTATGCTGACCGCCCCTTCCTCTTTGGAACTCTCCCCTGGTTAGGCTTGGGTTTTGTTTGTTTTGTTTTCTTTCTCTACTGCCACACCCCTTTCCAACTGTGGCTGTCCTGTAGCGCTTTCACGTACACTTTCACAGCTAACTGGGCGTCAGTGGCCAGTGAATCACACAGAGCAGCGACCCCTGTTCCAGCTACCACCATGCCCCCCTTAGCCTCTTTTCTACACTTAAGAAGGTGTACACCTTCCCACAAACATGCTGTACCTGTTGGCGTTTTGGCAACATCCCTGTACTCACTCAGTGGTCCACACGCATCAGCCAGACTTCACGTGGAGGTTGTTTGGCCCCCAGATTTCCTCCAACGAATGCCTGTCCTTTATCAGCCATGTCTCCAGTCTCCCGACTAGGTCATCAAGCCCTGGTTAGACTTTGAGCCAGTCATTTCTAGTTTTCCTCCTGCCTCACTTGCCATTCTCTCTCATTCTCTTTCTCATTGTCCTCTTTTTTCATCCACTCCTTAATAATCAGCATCCTGAGCAATCTTCTCTTCTTACTCTGCGTGTTCTCCATGAGATTTCCCTCCATCTCCATGGCCTCAATTACCATCTATATTGTGTTAGACTTTTTGGTTCATTCAGGCTACCTCAAGTAATTGGGAGTTATTTTAAGAATAGATAAGGGACTTGAGAATCTCATGGGAAACCAGAAAGAGCCTTACAGCTGCAGGGCCTGCTGTTGCCTGGAATGGGGTTCCAGAGTAGGGAGCTCACCCTGCGTCCAGGACAGTTCTAGGACTGGCTTGTTCCCCTCAGCAGTGGCTCCAGCCTCACTGTTCCCATGGCTCTGGTGGTGTTTCCCGTCTCTGCCTCTCTTCATTTCTCTTCCTGCTCCTTTGTCCCCTATCAGCTCTCAGCCTAGGCTGCTCTCATAGCTTGTGTCTGCCTCATGTCTTCTGTTTACTTATATCTTTGGTCTCTTGTATATTCCTTTCATGTAAACTTTATGTAAAAGTTTAAGACAGAGGACGAATGATCATAGACATAAGTAGTGATCATGAAGGGCTTTCTGTGCCCTAGCAAGGAGTTAGAACTTTATTCTGAAGGCAGTAGGGAACCATGGAAGAGTTTGAGGGTGAAGATTATCAGGTAGTAAGGTCACTGTAACTATAGTATGGAACAGAAAAGACAAGGCAAGACTAGAAAGTAGTTGGGAGGCTATTGTGGCAGTCCAGGCAAGAGATGAGGACTCCTAAACCAGAGCTGTGGTGGTGGGAATAAGAGGAAAAAAGAGTACGAAACAGTTAGGTTTTTACATCAGCAAGACCTGGGAATTGCCTCAGTATGGCCATGAGGTAGAATGGACACCACCACTTTCCCTGAACCCCTTTCTGGTGGAAGCTATTCCTTTTCTTCCACTTGCCATATCTGCTTTCAAACCAGTGATCCTCCACCACCGTGAGATTCCATCTGGCTCTGAGGCTCATGTCATCTGCTGTACTACCCTCCATGCAGAGTGCTTAAGAGCCACGGCTGTGAAATCGAATATCTTGGGTTCACATCCTGGATCTGTAACTTCGCTTTCTTATCTATAAAAGAAATAATAATAGCCCTTACCTCCTAGATCAATTTTAATACATACATATGTAAAAAATATATATATACATCCATAAAAAAATGGATGACGTTGGCATTGTGCCAGCTGCAGTAATAACTCCACTTGTGGCAGGTTCTGGGTCATCTGGATTATCCCTGGGAATGCAAATGGGGTTTCTAGTTAGACAGTTAGTGACACTGTTGTCTGTGTGGTCCTTTCACATGCTGTAACATTATGTTGTTGTTGTT
>NW_006921957.1:1569797-1570748 GCF_000298275.1 Orycteropus afer afer
CACATAAAAATTAGTAATTTTTTAATATCATCATATAGCCAGTCTTGTGTTAATCTTTTATTTTTATCTGTTTTGGTGCTGAAACCCAGGAGCAAACCTTGTGTTAACTTTTTAACCCTCAGTGACTCCCATTGGTGCTCTTGAAACTGGCCCATCAGATTGGTTACTGGAACTCCTAGGGTCTCCCTCAGATGAGATTTTAAGTAAATAGTTTTATGAGTTTTTGCATTTGCTTGATTTGCCCTGTGCTCTGAGCCTGTCTTCTTAACTATAAAATCTAATTTTATTCAACAAATATGGAGCACCTACTGAGTGCCAAGGAGCTCTGGTTGCATAGTACCTAAAGTATTTGCCTGCTAACCAGAAGGCTGGTAGTTCAAGCCTACCAGCCACTTCATGGAAGGAAGACTGGGCAATCTACTTCTGTAAAGATTTACTGCCTAGGAAACCCAGTGGGGGTCAACTCAATGTCAGTGGGTTTGGTTTGGTGACTCTGTGCTAGTCACTGTTTCTAAATACTGGAGATACAGCAGTAAATAAAAGATAGACCCTGCCCTCAAAAAGAGAGACAGTGGCAAGTAGCGACTAAGATCTTAAAAGCTAGCAAGCTGCCATCTAGATGCAACGATGGGTCTCTCCTCGTCAAGAGCAAACAAGAAAGAAGAAAACAAAAAAACATTAAAAAAAAAGGAAAAAAAAAAAAAAAAAAAAAAGAACCACAAGCATAAGTGCAGTTCACGATTACTTGAGTAGTCGTAAATTGGAGGCTACCTGTGTATGTAGTTACCACCCACCTTTCCCAACTATCAGCACGTGGTCAGTATTTCATCTTTCTTCTTCTCACTTCTCACTGCCCCACTGATTATTTGCATACAAGTCTCAGGTATCATATCAATCCATCCATAAATACTGCAGTAAGTTTCTCCAAAAGATAAAAACTTTTTATTTTTT
>NW_006921957.1:1571042-1578679 GCF_000298275.1 Orycteropus afer afer
AAAAAAAAAAAAAAAGAGAGAGAGAGAGACAGTGAGGCAGATGCTAGAATCCAAGGACTGAGGGCGAGTCCCCAGGGGTCTCCAGCCAAGAAGGGTCAGCCTCAGGTGGCAGAATATATAAAGACATGAGGTTCAAAGGAGCCCAGTGTTCTTAAGGAGTTTGGAGGGACAACCTTGAAGCAGTGACAGTAGAGGAACATCCTGCCCACCTTCAGTCTCCGTGGACTATGGAACATGAGGGAGAAAACCGTTCCCAGTTGAGAGTGTGTCTGAGGGCCTTGTCCTTAGGGGACAGCCAGTTTGTGATTAGCATAAAAAAGTTGAAGGGAATGTTCAGAGAAGGGGACTGAACATTTCCCTTTTTTATGGATGTATATATTTTGTTTACATATGTATGTATTAAAATTGATCTGCAGGTTTATATTTTATGTTTCCAAATCCCAAAGACAAATAAAGATCACGTTTATAAAGATACTGATAATAAGCAGTTTTGCTGACAACTATCTGAATTTCAGCTAGAAAATATTTGGAAGGTTGGAGAGGGTTGACTGGATTAGAATAAGAGCTGGACAGAGTCATATAGGGATTGTGTAAGTGTTTGACACCAGTAAATAGTGGCTGTTAATAGTGTTCTGGTGAGGCTCAAAGCTGACAAAGCCAGAGATCAGTTGGGTATGAACTATGATGAAATATTGGTTTTCATTCATTCATTCAACGCTTTCTTCATTCATTGTGAGACTTAGTCATCAAAGCTTCCAGGTAAGAGTAATGGGGATAGGAAAGAACCTGATCCTGGGCGAGGTTTTTCCCTAGGAAAGGCCTGGAGGGCAGTATCTTCTTGTAATTTCCACATTAACAATGAGATTAGCCTCTTTTCCTTAGGCTCTGTGTCTTCTCAGATTTTAGCACTAGGATTTCATCAGCTGCCCCCAGGCCTTGAAAGTGGCTCATCAGGCCAGAGAATGACTAAACCACCCTTGGCTGTTCTCTTTCCAATGTTGGGCCCACCCCCAGGCCTGGGCCAGATTTGGGTGACTCACATTGCCTGCCCTCAGGGTGCCTAGGAACTGTGTTGTGGGACTAGGAATGGGTTGACCTCTGTGGGAAGAGGTTATTTCATCAGCAATGGAGAGGGGGATTGGGTTTGGTAAACTTCCATCCCTAAGACTTATGAGAAGTCTAAAGGTATAGTTCTTCTGAGATAAGGATGTTTTCTCTAGGTCTTATTAAGAGAGGAGGGTGAGCAGTGGCCCTTCCAGAGCAGGTTCATCATTACTTGTTGCACAACTGAGTACAAGACCTTCCACAGTCACAGAGCATCAGAGGGTAGAGATTGGAAGAGGGTACCAAGCCCTGGGAAGGTGCAGTAAAGGTTTGAGAAGAGCCCTGCCCTAGCAGCCACCTGGGCTGCCCAACCAGTCACATTTCCATCTGTTTCCTTTTAGTCCTGGACGCACAATATTCAGCGAGAGAAAGAGTTTCTGCGGAAGCTTGTGAAAGCACGTGTGATCACTGACCTAACCAGTGGCATCTGAGGTGGGCCCCGCACAAGGCCACAGAGGCCCCGGCCCCACCAGGAACAAGCAACAGTCACCGCCATCCGCCCACTTCATTGGCCTCGGTCTGGCTCTGCCTGAGAGGCGCAGGAGCCTTCAGACCCAGAAAAGGACAATGCCAGGTGGCCCCAGGGGTGGCAAGGCCTTGGCAGGACAGCCAGAGTACCTGCTGGAGGCCTGCCTCAGAGACCAGCACTCAACCTCACTCTCAGTCTGGATCCTTAAACCCAGAGGGCCAGGAAGCAGCTGGCTGTGCCTAGCGCGTCCAGCGTGTAGGAGGTGGGACACGAGGCAGCAGGGCTGCTGCCAGAATCATTTCTCCAATCAGTGTTTGGTGTATTATCATTTTGTGAATTTGGGGGGGCAGGGAGGGGAGGGATAATTTATTTTTAAATAAGGTTGAAGATGTCTAATTTGGTCCACTTGCCATGCAGAAAGAGGCCCACTAGAGAGCCCATCAGACAATGGTAATGATCAGTGGACTCCCCATAGTGTGGGAGTGCCATGACTGGCCTGTACCCTCCTTCAGGGCTACAGGGAATTGGGCAGGAGTTCATGCCAACCTCCTCCAGCTCCATTGACACTGTTTGGCCTTTCTTGGGGAGGAGATGGAGTGTTCCCACTCACCAGCCTCTAGCTTCTCCACAGGAATCATCCCTTCTGAGCCAACAACAAGATAGCCCATGGGCTAGAGCAGAGAGGATGTCAGAGCTCAGTAGGAGTGGCCTGGCCCAGCCCAATGGGAAGGGCCTCCCTCCCTAGCTGCAGCTGATCCCTAGGACAGTGCCTCAGGTCTGGACTGATCAACTTGTCAGCTGCTCTGGGTTTCAGCAATGAGACTGCCAGGTCCTTGGGTTCTGCCTTTAGCCTGGACTAGAGGGAAGCGAGGCTCAAGGACCTTGCCTAGGCTGTGGCAGCCATTGTAGGCAGCATCATGGAAGCAATAAAGCTCTTCCCTGAACCTGGTTGCCTCTCTGCTTTCTCCGGCTTTCCTAAAAGAGACAGGAACCATTGCCTCGGCAGCTGACCCATCTCTCCAGCCCACAGATTGCTGGGTCCCTTTCACTTTTCATATCAACTGTAGAGCCTGGGTATCTACCTAGGGACTTCTGGAGCCTCTCTTGTCCATGCAATCCTCTGTCCTCTTTGCCATAAGAAACACAGACCAGGAGTACCAGAGCATGACCCGGAGTCCACTCAGGTGCCTCGTAGAAGAGCCAGAAGACAGAGGATTGGAGCTTGCAGCTCTAGGACAATGCCTGTGGGTCACCACAGCTCCACACAACACAGAAGAGAAACACTGTCAAGCCCAGAGAGGCCCACAGACTCCCCCACCAGCACCTCTGGCTCAGCTTCAGGAAAGACATGCCCCATGTCCTCTCCCTGCACCCCCCCGTCCCCAACAGAACAGGAAGGCATCTTTTGGTGAACTTTAGAAAAGGCACTCCCTCCACGCGCACACCTCGCTCATTTAGACCTGTAGCATCTGATCCCTCCCCAGCATCCCCAGGCAGGCCTGAGAATGGGGCAAACACATGCCTGACCATTAGGCCATGGAGAGCCCTTCCTATCAGACATGACCACTGTGGCAGTAAGTGGGGTTGGCTGGCCCTTTCACCTCTCGCCCTGCCTCAATCCAAGAGGTCATGCAGCCCTAGGCCCTCCCACAGGTGAACCCCAAGGACACAAGAGTCCTGGCCATCTGAAGGCCCTGCCTCCTCTTAACTGCTACAAACTGTCCTCAGGCAGAACCTCCTCAGTTGAGGGGGAAAGCAAGGCCCTGCCTCCACCAAGCCCTGGCTGAGGGACAGGCAAACCCAGAAACTCTGTCCTGCTCCAACACACATCACATTCTATGTGAACAGCACCCCCTGGAGTTGTACACCTGTAATCAGCAGCTCTGGCTAAAAAAGTCCCAGAGAAGCCACCTCAATTGGGCAGCCAGTTGTGGGAGGCAGCAGATAATGGAGCTGCTCAATGACCCTGACCTCCTGTCCCACAGGGGTCCTGTCAAGCTTGGGGTCAGCCAACACCACCACCATTTCTCTCTATTCAGTCCTCTGCAGTCTGGCTTCTAGCCTCCCATTCTCCACACCCTACTCCTGCACACACCCCTGCTGGGCACTATTCTCCAGAAGCTGTGGTTCTTGGCCTGGCTGTACACCAGAATCACCTGTACAGATTTGGGAAACTACACATGTTCACCCTGAGATTCTGATTCAGGTCTGGGGTGGGGCCCGGATGTGGGTAGTTTTAAAAGGTCCACAGGTGGTTCTGATGCATAGGCAGGGTACAGCTGGTCCGCACACGTTCCCTGAGCACTCATCCCCACCCACGGCTTCCAATTGTCAGACCACAATTCCCAAACTGCCATCTCCAGCCCACCTCTCTCCACTTGCCCCAGGCCTACAAATCCGGCCACTGCTTGAACATTTCCACTAGGATAATCCACCGGCCCAAGGCCCAACTCTCAGCATGGCCAACTCTGCAACCCTTGGAGTGCATCCCTTTCCACCTGGTCACCCTAGTCAAAGACTTGAAGAGTCCTTCCTGCTTCCTCACCCCATCCAATCATGCACCAACTGAGTTTTTCAGAAGGGTGAGGTCCTGAAAGGGCCCTTGCAGCCGGACACTCGCCACATCCTGCTTCAGACCTCACATTCTCTGGTGGCAGCCTCCCGTCTCTTCACCTCTCATTGGTCCTGCCTGCCCCCAAACCATCCTCCCACTACAGCAGTCACCCCACTAAAATGCATGATCACAACATTCTTCTACTTCAAACCATTCAGTGGTCACCAGTGTCCTTGGGAGAAAGTCTAGATACACAGGATTTGGACTTTCCGTGCCCCACCCCCACCTGCCAAATTGCCACTATTCAGCTTCTGAAATGCTACCCTGCAGCTCCTACTTCAAGCCTCAGCTCAAATGTCCCTCCTCTGTGACCCCCTTCTCAGTCCTCAGCACCCACTTTCTCCCAGCACTGCTCCCGCGGAGCCGCGATGGGCGGCAGCCTTTGCACGCCTCCCTCCATTCTCAAGCCCCAGGCAGCCCCGGAGGTGGGCGGTGGGGCGACTACAGAGGATCAGACCTTGGATGGGCCCAGCCTGGGGCCTCGCCAACGATAGAGAGGCGGATGAACCGTCTGTGGAGAGAATAAACTAGCGGTGACCAGAGAGCCGAGCGTAGTAGTTCAGGGGCCGCCAGGTCGTACCTCCAGGCAGCGCGCACCAGCGGGCGGCGACCCAAAGCAAGGACCGGACTGTCCTCCTCCCTCCCCGCCCTAGCGCTCCCTTCCCGTCCTCGGCCCAGCCCAATTCCCTACTTCGCGCGTCTAAAAACTGTTCTCGCAGTTTCCGCGCCTCTTCGCCGCTCGCGTTCTCCACTCTGTGTCCCGAGTCCCCTGCCAACGTCCCCCACCCACCAACCTCAGTGCTCCTAGCGGAGGGGACCGGATCAGCGGGCGGAGCAGCCAGGTGAGCCCTGAAAGGTGGGGCGGGGCGGGGGCGCTCCGGGCCCCACCCCGGGATCCGGTGACGCCGGGGCTGGAATTTGACACCGGACGGCGGTGGGCAGGAGGCTGCTGAGGGATGGAGTTGGGCCCGGCCCCCAGACACGGCCCACGGGCTCCGCCAGCAACAGGTCCTTCGGGCCCCAGCCCTTGCTGCGACCCAGACCCCAAGCCCTGCACCCGCGGTAAGGTGGCCCGCTTGCCCATCCCTTCGTCCCAGCCTGGCTGGGTGCGTCTGGGGCTCGAGGGAGTGGGTAGGATGGTTCCCCTCCACTCCCCTCCTTGCATCCTCCCTCTCCTGGGCCCGTCGCAGCGCTCTCCGCCCCTCCCAACCCCTTCAGTCCCCTCTTGTCGCTTGTCAGACTGCGCTATCCCGGTCCGCCCTCTGTAACGTGAGGATCCCGCTGCCGCTACAGGGCGCAGACTGGCTGCCAAGGCCGCGCTTTTGGCTAAAAGAGGCGCTGCCAGGTGCACAGCCCTGGGCATGAGCCATTTGAGCTGCAGGGAAAAGCCCGGCACAGGTTCTGAGAAAGTTGCCTAGAAGAACACACCGCAGGGTCCCCTGGTGAGTAGCGGGCTGGTGGGCGGGGAAGGCAAGGGCTGGAGGACCAAGGGGCCCCAGAGGGCCAGGAGGGAGGGGAAGCTTGAGCTGCTCTGAAGGGACCTGCTCCGGAGCTCCCCCTGGTGCAGAGGGCTGTTAAGGCGTTCTTGCACAGACCTCTCACCTGATCTCTCCGTCACTGAGAACTGGTCACTGACTGGCCTGGCTTGCAGGACCCTGTATCCAGTTAGCTGAGATGTGCACATCTGGCCCTGGAGGACCACACCAGGGAGGTCTGGCCCACACAGGCATTCTGTGTGTTGGGTGGAGGGTTGGGGAGTGACAGCTGGGACCCAAGAGCAAGCCAGCTAGTGAGAGCTTTTGAGGACTTCCAGGGCTCCAGAGGGGTGTTTGGGAGTGCCCGCCAGTGGAGGCTCAGGAAGGCTGGTGAGGCTTCGGAAAAGCTGGCTTATGGGGGAAACTTCTAGAGCAGGGCTAGGCTGCCAGATACACAGGAGGCTGGAAAGGAATCAGTTCTGATTGGCTCAGTCCTAGGTGACCAGGCTGAGCTACCTCACTGGCCCTACTGGGAGTGGCTCAGGCCTAGCGAATCCGAGGGTATGGAAAAGCCCAACCCCTCTTTGAGTCTGCGGTCTTGGCACATGCTGCCCCCTGGTGGCCCTAGGAAGCCATGGCCCAAGACCCATATTCTCTGAGGGCCCATCAATGCCGCCATGCGGTGGGAGGATATCTGTGGTGGGAAGAGTGAATTTGGGGCTCTGGGTCCAAAACAGAGGTCACAGAAAAGCAGGGTTCTGAGGTCTGGGCCTCACTGTCAACTAGTATTCATGGTGACCAGCAAGCACCATGATTTTTCTCTAGGCCTCAGCTTCCTCCTCTATGGCATGGGGTGCAGGCGCTCTATAGAGACCAAGAGTGCCCAGCTGCTGCCTTCTCCAGTCAGCTCTGGCACCCCCAGCCCTGCAGCATAGAGCAGAAGGGTGCTGGGAAAAGGAACCTCCTAGCTGTGCACTTCCAGCCTTGGGACCTCGGACAATTGCTGAGCGTCTCTGAGCCATGTTTGCTCCATTGGGAAATGGGAGTTATACTATCGCAGCATATGAGGCTTGAAAGAAGGAACAGCTGCAAAGCACTTCACACACTGTAAAGTTCTCAGTGCAGCAACTTATCCTCCTCCTGGGTGGAGTCCAGCTATCCAAGCCCCTTACCCTCATCTGGAGAAACTGAGACGGACAGATGTCCTGCTAAAGAGATACTTCATCTCTCAATGGTCCCAGCTGCCTCAAGAGGAGGGTGGGGGAACAGGTCGACAAAGGCTGACAAGAGCCCCTGATATTGATAGATATGGAGCCCGGACTTGGAGGCCCTTCTGTGCTACCCCACTGCCCCAAGCCTAGGCAGCAGGTGAGTGGTTCACCCAGGGACTCCCACCTGGTGTTGGGGAGAGATGGGCTTGATTGGGGAGGAAGTGTGAGACTTGGCCTGGGCAGGGGTCGGATGTGGACGGGGAACGGTCAGGGAGGGGCTGACAGTGCAGGAGAAGGAGCCCGACTTCTCTGGATGGTCAGCTGCCTCAGGTGACCCCTCTTCTGGGCTTCCGAGGTTGGCAGACACTTATCCTTGAACCTAAATCTCCAACTAGAAGTCCATTCTCTTTCTGATCTCTGCTGCTCCAGTCTTTCCCTGAGTTCCCCCACCCCGAATCTCTTCTCTGAGGCTCCGCTTTGTCCCTCTGCGCAGTCCCCCATGTGGCCGACCCTGGCCGCCCTGGCCCTGTTGAGCAGCGTTGCAGAGACCTCCCTAGACCCGGCGCTCCGCAGCCCCGCCACCCGCGAAGGGCCTGCGCCCGTCCTGGCTTCCCCCGCCGGCCACTTGCCGGGTAGGTGAGAGGACGAGGGCGCGGGGGCAGGGCTGGCTCGGGACACCGCGCTTGACTCCGTCTCATTCCAGGGGCACGCACAGCCCGTTTGTGCGGCGGAAGAACCCGGCGGCCGCCGCCCCCACCGCCCCG
>NW_006921957.1:1578779-1581364 GCF_000298275.1 Orycteropus afer afer
GGACCCGGGGGAGCCGCGTGCGGGCCGCGGGAACGAGGGGCTGCCGCCTGCGCGCGCAGCTGGTGCCGGTGCGCGCTCTTGGCCTGGGCCACAGCTCCAACGAGCTGGTGCGTTTCCGCTTCTGCAGCGGCTCTTGCCGCCGCGCGCGCTCGGCGCACGACCTCAGCCTGGCTAGCCTGCTGAGCACCAGGGTCCTGCGGCTGCCTGCGGGCTCCCGGCCCGTCAGCCAGCCCTGCTGTCGACCTACGAGCTATGAGGCGGTCTCATTCATGGACGTTAACAGCACCTGGAGGACCGTGGACCGCCTCTCAGCCACCGCCTGCGGCTGTCTGGTCTGAGGGCTCGCCAAAGGGTTTGCGAACTGGTACGCATGGATCTTCCTGCCTGGAGCCCTCCCGTAGGGGACGCACTAGCCTCCCCTCAGGGACCTCAACCAAAGATGGAAGCCTCTGGGGTGACGCCTCAGCGGAGTGTTGAACATCAACCATGAAAAGATGGACCCAAGACAGGACCAGCGGCCCCAGGACCTTCATCTTACGGATCCCATCATCACAGACACCAGAGATCTCGGCTGTAGAAATCCCTTAGCACCCGCTCCTCAGAATTTGGCTCTGATCAGGCCACACACCTGGGACCCTCTCCTTTGGAGAAGCCAGCTGTGTCTGAGGCCCCAGCCCAAGTCCTGGAGAATGAAGTTTGAAGGAGACATTGCAGTGGCGTGGCTGAAAATGCCTGTGATAGATAGCGCTGGCCTTGTACTCTTTTGTAGGAGCTGGAACCCTATTTATTATTTCTAAGTTATTTATTTACTTCTGTGGTTTGTCAAATTCTTTTCTGGGCAGTGGGGGCTTGATGGGCAGAAAGAAGGGCCTTTATGCAGACATGTCCTGACCGTCCCACTCACACACTTCAGCTCCACTCAGGGATCACAGACCTCATTCCAGCCTTGGCCTGGTCCTCCCACTGCTAGCTCTGGCATGAGGGTCATGGAACACAGGCAGAATCGCGTGGCAGAGTGCATAGAGGCCAACTCACAACCTCTGCATAGTCCCCAGCACTTGACTTAGCCATGGGGAAAGAGACTTCAGAGGCATCTGTGGTGAAAGTCATACCCTCCAAACTGATTGAACCTCGATCTTTCCGCCTCCAACCTGATTGAACCTCGAAACTGATTCAAGATCCTCAGCCCTGGGTAGCCCTGGGTTCCCACCTGGCACAACTGTCGTTAAGTAGTGTCCTACCTTTGAAGAAACTCTGTTGAAAGCATCCTGATAGGTGCGTATACTGCCTCCACTTGCAGATGGGTCAGCGTGGGGAGCTCACTCTGCACGTTCTATGAGGCAGCCCAGGGCCAGAAGACATCTGTGGAAAGGCTGAGGGTATGGGAAGAGAGTGTTGGTTCAGGGGGATGATGCACAGGAAATGGCTGAGGGCCCTCAGAGGGACCTAAATCTTGGGTGACGACCAAGGACATGCATGTATACATTCAACAGATATTCATTAAGCACCCATTATATGACCAGTAGGTCCCTGGGTGGCACAGTTTGCCTAAACTACTAATTGAAAAGTTGGCAGTTTGAACCCACCCAGTGGTGCCACAGAGGAAAAGCCTGGCAATCTGCTTCCATAAAGACTACAGCCAAGAAAACCCTGTGGAGCAGTTATACTCTGTATCGCAGCAGGTCACCATGGATTGAAATTGACTTGGCTGCAATGTCAATTTGTTTGGATGTGTCAGTTATAATAGATACTGGATAGACACCAGAGATACAGAAGTGTAAGGGACATGATCCCTGCCCTTAAGAAACTTAAAGCATAGTAGGAGAGACAGACAATAAATAACTAATTACATAAATAATTATTTAAATTCAACTTGACAAGCGGTATGAAAAAGGACAGGAAGATGGTGGTAATAACTTGGGAAGGAAGAAGAGGTCAGTGCTGCCCCTGGCCTCTCATGTTGTCCCTGAGTCATCTCCAAAAAGTCAATGCAAAGGAAAAGATCAATGCAACCCTCCCCCCCCCCCCAAGTTTTTCTGCATGTTCTATGAAAATGTATTTCCTGAGTCCTGTGGATTTTTATAGGGCAGACCTATGTGGTATTCTTTTTTGGAAATAAGATGGGGACATGTCTTTGGAGGAACTCTGGGCACATCCACGGGCTTGTGATACATGGGTCTAGAGTTGAGGGAGGTCTGGATTGGAGGTAGACTTGGGAGCAGCGAGCACAGTGGATGAGAGCACCCAGGAAGAGATGCTGAGTTAGGACAAGGCTATGGTGGGACTCCTCAGGCATTGGACACTGTTGACTGAAATTCCTTCCAGACTTCTAAGTACCTGTCTGCTTTGGCACAGGTGCCCCCTTCACCCAGACTAGAAGAGGAGCTGGCAACAGCTCTGAGAGCTGGGCCAACTCTGGCTCAAGGTGGAGAAACGAGTCTGTGCTCCCACTTTTCTGTGTTCATGGGCTCTGTTCTGTATGCTCCCAAAGTTTTGGTGCCTTCATGCTGTCTCAAGCACCACTTGGTCCCCTCTTTCTGCCTCTAAACTGATTGAACTTCCAAACTGATTCAAGATCCTCAGTC
>NW_006921957.1:1581951-1588272 GCF_000298275.1 Orycteropus afer afer
ACTTTGTCTCATGTCATTGACCAAAATTTACAATGCATCAGCTCCCCTCCCCCTTCCTCCCCATAGTTACCTCCTCCCAGTGTCCATCCCTTCATACTCTTCTGCACCCTGAGCTATCTCCCTGTGCATAAGCAGCCCTTCCTTCTCAAATAGCAACTTTTCTGAGAACACATTCCCACAAGAACTAGCCACCATTTGTAGCTCAGAACAAACCAAATCTCTCTTTAAAAAAAAAAATTAAGTTTTCCCCCCAAGGAAATTGGTTACAGAGCAGCACCTCTGCTGCCTACAATGTAGCACAAGTAAACTGTCACATGACCACACCAGGCAGAGCAATTTAGCTCCTGGGGGGCCACAGGTGGCTCTGGTATTTCCATTGCTTTTGTGGTCTTTGTTTCACATTTGCAAAACTACACTGCCCATTTGAGTGATCTTCCAGAACTAAGGTGTGGCCTCCTCCAAAGAGTATCACATCACCACCATTTGCAAGACAGAAAACTACATGTGACTTTGAAATGACAGTTTTTCCAGTTTCAGGAAGTGTCCAAAGATTTCCCTCTAGATTCATTTCAGACCGGAATCATGGTTCTAGGGTCCATGTGCTCCCTGTCCCCACAGCAGCCTGGGCCAACAGATGCCCTTGCCAACAGTTGCCCCTTCTTTTGTCCAGGGATTGTCATCTTTTCCTTGTGTGTTGCTAAAGATCCCTGCAACACAATGCATATGGAGTGGCTGACTGAGGCCTCATCTTGAAAAGGAGAGGTTAGGTAGAAAGCCAAGAGATCAGAGAAAAGATCTAGGAGAATTTGTGGTGCATGATATCACCTTTCTTGTTCAAGAGGAGTGTTTCTTAACATGTTTTGGAGTTAGAGTCCTTTGAGGAGTTCATGGGTGATGCAAACAGTTAAGCACCCAACTACTAGCTGAAAGGTTGACAGTTCAAACCTACCCAGTGGTGCCTCGTAAGACAGGCCTGGTGATCTGCTTCCAAAAGTCTTGAAGACTCTATGGAGCAGTTCTACTCCGCACACACGAGGACACGATGAGTCAGAATTGACTCAACAGCAACTAACAGAGTACTCTGAGACTCTACAAAGCCATGGACTTCTCCAGAGGGGGGAAGAAAGTGCTGGAAAATTCACTGATATGTAAGTTTGGTAAGCAATTTGGGGGGTTCCATGGCCCTTCTGCAGCAGGAAACATGTTGGGCTGCTAACCGAAAGGTTGGTGGTTCACCCACAGGTACCTTGGAAGAAAGGCCTGGTGATCTACTTTCAAAATATCAGCCATTGAAAACTCTATGGAGCACAGTTCTATTCTGACACACATGGGGTCCCCATGAATCAGAATCAACTGGACAGCAACCAGTGGTGGTACAGACCTTCTAAAGCTTATTCAGAAATGCCTTAGGAGTCCATGGCACCAAAGGTTCCATAGTTTGTTCTAGATACTGTTATCAATGTCCTCCTGGATAGATTAAGTCCTCCATTTGTACTGATTTGTACTCTAGGAGCTCTGGTGGCATAGTGCCTAAGGCATTTGACTGCTAACCACAAGGCAGGCAGTTCAAACCCACCAGCCATTCCTTGGAAGGAAGACTGGGCAATCTACGACTCCATGGCAGTGTATTTGGTTTTTTGATTTATCTGTACCGAGGGTCCCATATCAGGACTCTCAATGATTTACAATCCTCATTCATCAACCTTTTTTTATTTTTTATTTTTTTAATTGTGATTTGGGTGAAAGTTTACAGATCAAATTCACTTTCCATACAGCAGTTCACATATACTTTGTGTCATGACATCAACTACCATTTACCCCAATACAACAGCTCCCCTCCCACTTCCTCCCATGTGTCTATCCCTCCATGCACTCCTGCCCCCTGAGCTGTCTCCCTGTACATAAATAGCCCTACTTTCTGCCATGATTGTTTTCTCCAAGGAGTGTATCTACCTCAGGTAAACGTTCAACTCATATGCCTGTCTTTTGTTTGGCTGGAAGCCATAGGTGTGGGTTCAATTCCAGACCTGAAGGGCAGCTAGGGGCCATAGTCTCAGTGGTTCCACCAAGCTCTATCAGACCCGCAAACCTGGTCCCCCCCCCCTTTTTTTTTCCCAACTGATTTTGAGTTTTGTTCCACCTTGTTCTCCCTCTCTATCCAGGATCTCCTACATAGATCCCCTCTGAGTGGTTCATCAACCTTTTCTAAAAGCTCCTTTCCCTCTGTATTAAACTTGTTCAAATATATCCCATCTTTTAAAAAACAAATGAACCCATTTCCACCTGTCCTTCTCTAAAAGAGCTCTTGCTGAGGTCACCAGTGATTTCATCATTACTAAACCCAAAGACCACTTTTCAGTCTTTAGTCCTCTCAACTCTCAGAAACAATTTTGTCAGCTCTGCCTGGAGACCTTCTTCCTTTGACCCCTGCTCTCATACTCTCCCAGTTTTCCTCCCACCCCTCCACCTGCTCATTCTCAGACTACTTTTGGGTTCCTCTTTCTTTGCCTCTCAAGTGTTCCTCAGAGTTCTGACATGGATCCTCTTCTCATTCTCCTCTCTCCCCGAGCAGCATTACCTACTCCCATGGTCTCCCATAGTTACCATCCCTATACTGAGAATGCTCACATTTCATCTCTAGCCTAGAGCTTTCTCCTGAATTCCATGTCTGTATTTTCAATACTTCCACCTGCATATTCTCAGAGACCTCAAACTTAACATACTCTGTCCAGAATATCTTGTGCTTGCTCCTTCAGATCCACTCTACTCCCTTCTCTACCCTGCTCTGCTCTCCAGCTTCCAAGCTTCCTCCCCCTCTTCCAATGTTCCCTCCTCAGTGAATGACACCAAAATCCATCCAGTGACACAAGCCAAAAACTTGAACAACATAGTAGAGTTTTCAAGTCCTTCACCTCCACAGGTCCTTCAATCTTGTGAGTCCATCCCCTTTTCTCTATGCCCAATGCTATTCTGTTGAAGCCTTCATAATGTTTTGAATGTTTTATTGCTCACTCTCCTAACTAGTCTCTGTCTCCAGTTTCAACTCCATCCAATCATTCTCAGCCCTGCAGCCAGAGAAGTCATCATTCTCTTTACATTAATTGAGCACTAAGTGCCATGCATTGGGCTAGTTACTGGGGATTCAGAGATGGATTAAAAACATGTTCTGCCTTCAAAGAGACTGTGATTGGAGGAGGATGTGGGTTTTGGGTTGCCAGATTTAATAACTGAAAATACAAGATAGTCAAGTTTGAATTTCAGGTCAACTATATATCTTTATATATATATATATATATATATACACACACACACACACATACATATATATACACACACATATATATATAACTATATAACTAACTCTATATAACTCTCTATATATAACTCTATATAACTCTCTCTCTATATATATATATATATAAAGTTAAATCTATCCTATGCAATACTCGGGATATACTTATACTAAAAATACTTGCTCTTTATATGATATTCAAATTTAAATGGGTATTCTGTATTTTTATTTGCTAAATCTGGCAACTCTAGGTGGTAGTAAGCAAATAAGCAAAAGAGTGCAATCCACTATGATAAGTTTCGTGATAGAAGTTCCCTGATATGATTGGGGTACAGGAGTGTATGTTATGGAGAAAGGGGGATCCTATACTCACAAAGGGAGAGGAATCAGTTCTACTGGCAGGAGGAGGAAGAAGAGTTAGGAAAGTCTTCTTGGAGGAGGTGATACTTGAACTGAGTCATGAAAGATGAGTATGTTTACAAAGGGGCATTGGGTCTCTACAGGTTATGAATTTATTGCCTTTATTGCCTCTCAGCTCTAGATTCACATTTTTTGTCGTGGCTATGCCCTCTCTAACAGGGTCTGGATCTCAGCCTTGGGTGGAGGAGATAGGGGTTCTTCCTTGGGCTCCCTGTTTCAACCCTAGCAGTCTGCTATTCGTATATTCTTTAAAATTCTCTTTACTTCTAACTACACAATCCTTCATTATTTCAATTCTCCATTTTTTATTAATATAATTAATATAATTTTTGTATTAAACTTTTGTTTTGTTAAACATGTGCTTACTATGTGGTGTCTCTCTCCTGACTGAACCCAGATTGACACATAGCCTTCTAGGCAGAGGCAGTAGCATGAACAAAGCTAGGGAAGCATGAAACAGCCTAGTGTGTTCCCAGGATTGCCACAATTTGATGTGGAGTTGAGAGAAGAAAGGAGGGAGAGATCCTAAAGTGCCTTGAATGCTATACCAAGGAGCTTGGACTTTGTCCTGAAGGGAGCCATTGAAGGATTTTAAGTGGTGAAAGGAATATTATTGATTACAAATATGTTTCAGATGGATCACTGTGGCTGTTGTGTCTAGTATAGACTGGAAGGGGCAAGATAGGAAGCAGGGGAAGCCGGTTAGAGTTTTTGCAATAATTCAGGCAAGAAATATTGGTACCTTGATCGAAGGCAGAAGCGGTGTAGAAGGACAGGCAAGAAGTGAGGCACAATAAGCAGAACTTGTGACCCATTGGTGGTAGAGGCTTGATGAAAGGGAGGGTTTCTAGGTTTTTACCTTAGTGACTGGTAAGGAACACAGGGGAAGTAGTGTTTTAGCAAGTAACTGGAGTAAGGTGTGAGGGAGGTCCTGAGCTCAGTTTTGTACATGTTCACGGAGGCAGAGAAGCAAAGAGGCAGCTAGATATGAGGGTCTGGAACTCAGGATAGTCTTTGATAGAGAGATCTGGGAGTCATAGCTTAAAGACCAGGGAGTGATGAGATAATGAGGGATAAGAGGAGAAATGGAGGCTAAGGCCCTGGAGAATCAGCATTTTAGGGCTAGGGAGAAAAGGAGGGGCAAGTCCCTGAAAGAGGGGACAAAAAGTAAATAAGCAAAAAGGAGTGGTTGGAAAAACAAAACAGAAGAGGAGAAGGACGTATCGTTAATAGGGTGTGGTAGTTAAGGTTGTGTGTCAATTTAGCTGGGTTGTGGTTTTGACTGGTTTGGCAGCTAGATGAAGTTATTCCCCATGATGAGATTATAATCATCTCCATAGTAGAATCTGCAGTGAGCAGCTAATCAGTTGAAGGAAAGTTGCCTTTGGGGTGTGGCCTGCTTCCAATATAGAAGGAGAATCTTTGAAAAAGGTCTCTAGCTTTTGGCACATTTTGGACCTTCATGTGGCTGAGTCTTCATCTCCAGTTCCTGGACTTGAACCAGTGGACTGCTGTGTTGCCTGCTGATCTTGGGACTGTGCCATTTTGCCTGTCGATTTTAGGTTTGTCAGCATCAGAAGTCAGCAGCTGCATGAGTCAGAAGAAGCCGCAAGGTTGCTCCAGTGGGCCTGGAACAAAAGGCAGAGCTGAAGCCCAAGTTTGAGGGGTCTTCACCCAGCCCCTAGAGCTGGCACTCTGAATTTGGACTTCTAGCCTCCTAAACTGTAAAATAATAAATTCCTGTTTGTTAAAGCCATCCACTTGTGGTATTCCTATTATAACAGCACTTGAGAACTGAGACACAGGGCCAAACAGCAAAATATATAAATAAATTAAAAAAATACATAAATACATTTAGTGAAGTAGAGGGTAAACAAAAAGAAAAGAAAAGAAAAGAAAAGAAAGCCCCTCAACAAGATGGATTGACACTATGGCTGCAACAATGGTTTCAAACATAGCAATCCATAATTGTGAAGATGAACCAGGCAATGTTTCATTCTGTTGTACATGGGGTTGCTGTGAGTTGGAATCAACTCAATGGCACCAAACAACAGCAACAAAGAAGTCACATGAAATAAGTCAATCACAAAAGGACAAATATTGTATTAGTCCGTTATTGTAAAAGTTAAGGAAAGGTTTATCTATAGAAGGAAATTTCCTTTGTTGGTTACCAGGGGTGGAGGGAGGGTAGGGAATGCTGTTAGATAGATAGAGATAAGTATTGATTTGGGTGAAAAGAATGGCAATGTACCAAGTGTGAGTGACCAATATGGTGGCGTGGAGGAAGAGAAAGACATAGAAAGGTACATGGGAGGTACAAACAACAAAGATGAACACTTTTGCACATACAGTACTGCATTGTCAGTGAAGGCAAACATGGGTATATGGGTGGATAGATGTGGGTGGACAGGCTGAACTATTAGGTATGTCTATGAAGTGGGGAACGTATCCAAGAACATGTACAGGGTTGGCAGACAATGGTCCTATAAGTTTATATGAATGATCAGAATTCCCAGGTGTATAGTAGAGGTGACAAGAGGCAAGGTTGTGCTCACTACTTGGTCACAGCCAGCTACCCAGAGGGACCAAATAGTTGAACCTGTGGGCTT
>NW_006921957.1:1589011-1590186 GCF_000298275.1 Orycteropus afer afer
CAATTAAAAAAAAAAAAAAAAAACAAGGAAGTCACATGAGGACTGAAAACTGTTCACTGGGTTTCCTTACAATGTGGTGGCTTAGGAACTCAGGCTAACCTTCTTGCTGAAAACATCAAAAATCCTAGACAAATATATATATTTTTTGAAATTAAATGCTTTAAAAAATATAAGAAACTCTCAGACCAAAAAATAAGTGAAAGCAGGAAACTACAAAGGCAATGTGCTAACAAATCTCTAAAACCAAGACACTTGGCATATTAAAATGGCTGACATAAGGTCTGAATCAAAATTCCACTTTGTTACAAGCTCCTGCTTCTTTGACTTCTTCTCATTCATATGCATATGGCCATAGGTGTCTGGCTGGATGGAACCAGGAGACTATGGCCTCCTATCAATCATCTTGTTTAACTGGCCTGGCTCTTGCTTCAAGCCACTCTTAATAAATAAGAATGGGGATTAAGAATGTGACTTTAGGAGAGTTTACTCAAATCGTTCCAGGGAGAAGGTAGTTGAAAATGTAATTACTGTAACCATGTGACCATCACCCACTCCCCCGTATTTATTATAAAAGCACATCTTTCCCTCTGTACTTTGGAAAAATTCTGTATTCTCTAAAAGATTGCTGCCATTGTTATTTTTTCTAACTGAGTGGGAGACAGCAACAGTCCCCATATGACACAACTACACCCACACCTCCTGCAGCTTTACTTACTGAGTGAGAGTCACCACCTCCTCCACCAACGGGCCCATGATAAACAACCACCAAGAAGAGCCTGACTCACGCTTAGCTGCTCTTCACAAATAGTTAACAGAGATCTAAATACAACAATGTCACAATGTCTCAGAGACAACAGACCATCATAGTCTACACAAAGAAGCAAGATAAAGTGGTAGAAACAAGGAAGCAGGATACAGACCCACAACACATCCATGAGGAAGAAGCAGCATTGGAACTCTCTGATAAGGAATTCAAAAGAATTATATTTAGGTATCTTCAAAGGATTGAGAGACAGACCAAGGAAAACACAGCAAGACCCTAGAAGAATTTTGGAAGAAAATACAGGAACAAAATGACAAAATAAATGAAAAATTAGAAATGATTCTAAATCTGCAGATAGAAATCCAGAAGATTAATACTACATTGTCAGAATTAGATAACACGTTGAAAGGGC
>NW_006921957.1:1591401-1596733 GCF_000298275.1 Orycteropus afer afer
AAGGAAGGACATTATATAATGATTAAAGGATCAATTGAACATGAAGATATAACCATAATAAATATCTATGGACCCAATGAAAGAGCCCCAAACTACATAAATCAAACTTTAAAAGAGTTGAAAAGGCAAATAGATGACTCCACAATCATAGTAGGAGACTTTAATATACCACTTTCAATGAAAGACAGAACAACTGGAAAGAAACTCAACAAAGATACAGAAGAGCTAAACAATACAATCCACCAACCTGACCTTATAGACATCTACAGAGCACTTCACCCAACAACAGCACAGTATACATTCTTTTCCAGTACACATGGAACATTTTCCAGGATAGACCATATGTTAGGCCATAAAACAAGCCTCTATAAATTTAAAAATATTGAAATACTGCAAAGCATCTTCTCAGATCACAGTGCTATCAAATTAGAAATCAACAATAAGAAGATCAACGGAAAAAGAGTAAACACATGGAAACTGAGCAACACCCTCCTTAAGAAAGACTGGGTAAGAGAAGAAATAAAAGGTTGTTGCCCAATTTGCAAATTGTTTTGTCCCTCAATGAATCTCTTTAATTTTAAAAGAGTATGTGTTTTTATTCTTTGACATTTTCTGGTGTCAGAAGTGGGATTTGAATACACATTATCTTCAGCAGCTCCCAAGAAGTGGTGGTTTCAGAGCCTCAGTACCAGCGCAGCCCTAGAGCTCTTCCATTTCCATGCACTCTAGGGAACTCTACCAGGTAAAAAGCCTCTTGAATTGAGCTGCACTTCCTTGTGGTAATGCTCTTTGGGATTTATTGTTGGACCTCTTTCATACTTTCATTTTTAGTTTGTACACTAAACATTTTGTGAGTCTGTTACCAAACTAAATTTGGTGAAACTGTCACCATGATCATCCCAAGCCTAATAGGCCACAAAAATCATGAGCACATGATGCAAAACTCAGTCCCTGCTCCACAGCAAACCCCTGACAGGGCTCTAGTTGACTCTGAGAGAGTCAAACTTTTAACCCATTAAGTCTGAACTCACCTTTTCTTTCTGAAGTGCACACTCAGGTTTCAGTATGCATTCAAGTCCCAGTGCACATTTAGGTTTCTGTGCACATTAAGGTTTCAATAGCACATGTGTTCATCATTTTAGTAAGATGGGAAAGCCACCTCCAAGGAGTCAGCAGGGCTGTATTCAGACACTCTGGCTGCTTATGTGAACAAACACTTTAGCCCCCATACCTGCTTGTTTTGGGAGCACTGGCATGATTTAACTAAAGACAATTTTTAAAAATCAGTGGCTACTGTAGTACTCCTTTGAGCTGGATATACTAGTCTTTCTGTGCAATAAATTAGAAAGAAAGGTTCCTGGATTCAGCAACCACAATGGGTCACCTATTTTTGACTGGTGTTTGGAAGCCTTCAAAATATACTAGGAAAATAAAATGGCTCCTGTGCAAGATAGTATCTCCAAATGTTAAAAAAAAAAGGAACTGCAATGTCAAAATTCAGCTTCTCCATCTTCTGCTCCATTGCTGCTGCTACTCCTCTGTAGCCTTCCTTGCCTTCTTATTCCTCAGATAACACTTTGAGTTCCCTTTCTTTCCAACAAAACTGGCCAACAAACCTGTCTGAAATGCCTTTTAAAATACATCCTAGTATGGTTGCAAAGAATCTTCCACATATTGCTTTTCTCCCTTGAACACACTCAGAATTGCATAACACTGTGAAAGATGTTCTTCTTTGACAGTTCAGAAGGAATGAAACCAAAGTTTCAACCTATTCAAAGTGTTTAAATAAAATTCCTCCATCCAAGACACTGACAAATCAGTTTATCTAGAACAAATTTTCCTGTTGATTTGAGTTGGTTTCACCAAGGAATTATTGTATATATTTTTAAAAACTGGATTGTGTCTGTGGTAGTTATGTTAGTGAGTCAGCTTGGCTGGGCCTGGTTGAGTGGCTGGGCAGCTGGTGGTAGTTATTCCCCATGATGAGACTGGCAATAAGCTCCATGGTGGGATCTACCACAAGCAGCTGAGTAGCTGCCTTTGGGATGTGGTCTGCTTCCTGTATATAAAGAGAAGCCTTGGGATTGGTCTCTAGCCTATGGCACACTTGGACCCTGCATGTAGCCATGTAGTTGCTCAGCAGCCTGCTATGCTCTGCCGACCTTGGAACTTACAATGGACTTAAGTTAATGGCCTGCCGTGTGGTTTGGTAACATTGGGACTGTGCCTTTTAACTTGTCAATCTTGGGGCTTCTCAGCCTCAGCAGCTAGTAGCTGTCTGAGTGAAGAAACGCCTCTAGCTCCAGTGGGCTGGGAGCAGGAGGCAGAGCTGGACCCCAAGGTTGAGGGGCTTTCACCCAGCCCCTAGAGCCTGGCACTTTGAACTTGGACTTAAAGCCTTCAAATTGTAAGAATAAACTCCTGTTTGTTAAGGCCATCCCATTTGTTGTATATTCTTGTCAGAGTGGTACTAGGTAACCAGAACAGTGTCGTATGGTATTGTATAGCATGGTTTTAAGTAAGCCTCACAGAACTGATGAGTTTACATGATTGTTTTTCTGTTTTATTTTGAGAGCTTGCCTCTGGTCTAGAGCTTTGTGTCTAAGTTTCTGTCTTATATCAGGCTAGAAGCCATGGCTGGCAGTTACTGTTTTCCATGAGGCTATATTAGAGCTCTAGTAGCATAGTGCCTAAGGCATTTGACTGCTAACCAGAAGGCTGGTGGTTCAAACCCACCAGCCACTCCTCAGAATGAAGATTGGGCAATCTACTTCTGTAGTTATACCACCTTGGAAACTCAAGGAGGGGTCGTTATGAGTCAGGTCTGACTCAACAGCATATAACAACAACATATTAAATCTCAGTTCTTTCCTCTTCCGAGAAAAACTGCTTCTTACATCTGTCTTATGATTTAGGCTTTTAATAGTTACTTGGAGAAAGTTTGATGTAAATCAGGCTATTTGAAAAATGCACTAATAAAAGGATAGATTATTTATTTTGATTGGTATAAAAAGACCTTCCAAAAACCAAACCAAACTCACTGCCATGGAGTCAGATCCAGCTCATAGTAACCCCTCCTTGGGTTTCCAAGGTGGTATCACTATGGAAGTAGATTGTCCAACCTTCCTTCCAAGGAGTGGCTGGTGGGTTTGAACCTCCAGCCTTCTGGTCAGCAGTCAAATGGCTTAGGCACTATGCCACCAGAGCTCCCTTAAAAAGGGACAAATTATTCAAAATTGATTTTCTAAAGTATATTGTCAAGCATACAAATGACAGAGTTATGAAAATATAATGATTTCCTACCCTCAGATGGTATTATTATTAGATTATATTTCTTCAAAGAACTTAGTCTGATTGGTTTAATGATAAGCAAGCACATATATAAATTTAATAGTATGAAAATTTCCAGGAGTTGTTGTTATGTGCCGTCAAGTCAGACCCGACTCATAGCGACCCCTCCTTGGGTTTCCTAGGCAGTATCACTATGGAAGTAGATTGCCCAACCTTCCTTCCGAGGAGTGGCTGGTGGGTTTGAACCACTGACCTTCTGGTTAGCAGTCAAGTGCCTTAGGCACTACGCTACCAAAGCTCCTATCTAGGAATTAGTGAAAGTGAATTTGTTCTGACAAAGATTTTTATGGTCTGTAGACATCAATTTTAAAAGTAAAACCTCTCTAATTTAATCTAGATATTAAATGAAATGTGCTTTATTTAAGGAAAAGAGGATATATAGGACAAGCATGGAAAAAAGAAAGGCAACCCATGAACTGATGGATTAATTTACAAAATGTCTAAAGAGCCTTGGTATTTACTGGTTAACCAAAAGGTTATGATATAAAGAAAGCAAAACTACTCACCAACAATTTAGCAAAAAGGAAATAATTTGGTTATCTTTTGACTTTCAAAATACCTAGGCCAGCTTAAACATATGTAA
The DNA here is from genome assembly GCF_000298275.1 of Orycteropus afer afer. Taxonomy (NCBI): domain Eukaryota; kingdom Metazoa; phylum Chordata; class Mammalia; order Tubulidentata; family Orycteropodidae; genus Orycteropus; species Orycteropus afer. The sequence goes on from NW_006921957.1 coordinate 1,595,336, forward strand.
ATGAATTGGGATGACCACTTCTTGTCTTTAATCCTGAGCCATAGACAGGGAGGGTGGGGCAGGATTAGGCCTCCAAGACCCCCAGCTTCTGAGGCCATGTAGTTCCAGGGAAGCTTTGAAGGACGCCTTCAAACTAGGTGAAGACCTTTTAAGATAAAAGAGAGTAAGATGATATCTTACTATTTGTTGTTGTTGTTGTTGTGTGCCGTTGAGTCAGCCCCGACTCATAGTGACCCCTCCTTGGGTTTCCGAGGCAGTATCACTACAGAAGTAGGATCGCCCAACCTTCCTTCCGGGGAGTGGCATAGTTACCAGAAATTGGATCTCCTTCACAAATGAACTGTAAACAAGTTCTCTTTGTATAGAGGAATTCTAAGAAGTCAAAACATAGAAATCGCAATGAAGTGGTAAAGGTTTAAATGAAAATATTTAACTAACTTTATTTCAACAGTAATTATGTTTTATGGTGTATAGGATTGACACAATGGCTGCAACAATGGGCTCAAACACAGCAACAATTGTGAGGATAGCAAAGGACTAGGCTGTGTTTTGTTCTGTTGTACACAGGGTCACTATGAGTTGGAACTGACTCAACAGCACCTAACAAAAATAGGCTTAAAATAATTTCCAAGATCTTTAGGTAACTTACTGATATTAAATTAATAGATATTTGCTATAATTTAAGTTTATATATTGTTGCTTTTTATGCCACAGAGAGAGAGAGTATATATATATGAAGCTCTGGTGGCATAGTGATAGGTGGCTTAGTGCCTAAGGCATTTGACTGCTAACCAGAAGGCTGGTGGTTCAAACCCATTAGCCACTCCCTAGAAGGAAGACTGGGCAATCTACTTCTGTAAAGATTTACCAGCTCGGGAACCCAAAGGGGGTCACTATGAGTCAAAATCAACTTGATTGCAGTGAGTTTGGAACATATATCTAAATTGGATCTGCTAATGAATGTGTTCATTTTTGCCACTTAAAGTGTTGAACTATAAGAGATACACAACAAAAATAATGCTTAAAAGCTCATTAAAAGGGAATTTATTTTATATATTCCAAGTTTTTGTCAGTTATATTAAAGTTTGATGGGTTAATGAGACTTTTAAGAGATTGAGTATCCAATAGCATATGAAAGATTGAATTTCTTGATATCAAGATAACAAAATTTTGACTCCACAGTCATAGTGGGAGACTTTAATACACCACTTCCAATGAAAGATAGAACATCTGGAAAAAATTCAACAAAGACGCAGAAGGGCTAAACAATACAATCCACCAACTTGACCTTATAGACATCTACACAGCACTTCACCCAATGAAAGGACAATATACATTCTTTTCCAGTGCACAGGGAACTTTTTCCATGATAGACCATATGTTAGGCCATAAAGCAAG
>NW_006921957.1:1603708-1605105 GCF_000298275.1 Orycteropus afer afer
ATCACCCCCACCTGGGTCCCTGTGGCTGACTGTTCCTCTGTCTGGCTTCCTGGCTTTTAATCCCCTTTCTCCTGCTCTTCTGGCCTGCTGCTTTGGGCGTCCCTGAGTTATCTCTCCTCACCTGTATCCCTGGGGCTGACTGCTCTTCTGTCCTGGTTCAAGGCTTTTATCCCCTTTCTCCTGCTCTTCCGGCCTGCTGCTTTGGGCATCCGTGAGTTGTCTCTTCTCACCTGTAACCCTGGGGCTGGTATGGAAAGTGAATTTGCTCTGTAAACTTTCACCCAAATGACAATAAATTTTTTTTAAAGAAGTAGCATTATAAGTTAATCATTGTCATATTAAGTTTTGTCATCTGCAGATAATTTTTCACTTTGCTAATCAGCTGAAAATACTTGACCAAAATATTTCAACAATAAGATGGACTATATTGGAGCTCTGGTAGCATAGTGCCTAAAGCACTTGACTGCTAACCAGAAGGCTGGCAGTTCAAACCCACCAGCCGCTCCTCGGAAGGAAGGTTGGGTAATCTACTTCCGTAGTAATACTGCCTTGGCAACCCAAGGAGGGGTTGCTATGAGTCGGGTCTGACTCGACAGCACATAAACAACAGCAACAACATATTGGATTTATGAAAAAGACTGATATTTTGAACATAGATTCCATTAGACTGAATAAAGATTTCCAGAACTCTTGTGTAGAAGCTGATGGGTTCACAGACTATGGTTCATCCAGAATCACATAAAACAGAAATTAACTACACAGTGGACTAATAGGCTACGATTAGTTTTATGTGGGAATATTGCTGTTATTTTAATGCTCTATTTTCTGGATATAAGGAACCATTTTTATCCATTCTTCTAAATTATCTAACTAATGAGTTTGTTTTTACCTGCAGATTTGGACTAGTTCTTGTTATGCTATCCCTATGTGGTCATATATAAAATCAATTAACCAAAAGGAAACGAAGAAATATTAGAAGTATGTAAAATTGAGACCAGAAAAAAAAAAAAACATCAAAAGGAAGAATTAGGAGATGAGAAAAATCCTTCCCATAGAACATTTTATAGTCAGCAGTGCTATTAGTTACTGAAATAATTGGTTCTTGCATTAAAGGAAATCATCAGACCATTAATTAAAATTAAGGTTTAGCTATTGTAACTCTTGAATTAGAAGTTTCTGTTGATAAACTTAGTGCTTGAACAATTTCTCTTAGAAAGATCAGCACGAGGCTGGTCCCCATGAGGCGGAGGTCAAAGATGTCCCAAATGTCCAAACTACCATGCCACTCCATCATCTCAGACATTAACCCCTCCTCCTCCTCCCAGTAATTTCCCCAGTCTTAGGGTTCTGAATTTCGCTGTAACGCCTCACAGAACTCACAGACACCCAAGGGTTCG
>NW_006921957.1:1605430-1610939 GCF_000298275.1 Orycteropus afer afer
CCAACAGAATTAACCTAAATCCCATCACAGAGTCGATTGCCAGTCATTGTAGGGAATGACTACTACCAGCTGCCCAGCCAAGTTGATACCTGACCTTAACTACCACACCACCCCAAACAGGCATGGATAATGGGATTTACGAAACACCACAGAATGGAGGACAATGGCTAGAAGGGCCACATCAAGCAATTCACTGCACTTAGTAAAGTTGTAAAGACCATAACTAGAGAAGTATATGAAGTTCAAGCTATGATTTGACAAATAGAATAGCATCTGATTTCCAGTTAGTCTCCCAAGGGGGAATTCATGCTGTAAGAGACAAATGTTTTTGTGTTTATATTAATAACATGCAAACTGAGGATTTGTGGAATGTAGTTTCTGCTGAGGCACATGAAAAGCAGTTAGTGATGCTATTAATGTATAAACACCTCATAGGACTTGTTTCCTTAGTTCAAACACCTAGGTCCATGGTTTGTAGATCATTTCAGTCAATTGGGCTAATATTGTTCTGTCTTCCAACTTATAGTTTCTGGGGCCTAAAGGCTTGCAAGAGGCCGTCTGAGGTGGAACAACTGATCTCTGTTCATCTGGAGCAGGAGAAAGGTGTATCCCAGACTGAGGAAATTATAGGGAATAGTTTTGCTGATATGGTATTCAAACAAGCTGCTTCTCAAATTATTTCTGCACCTATAATAAATAAAGACAGAGACTCCTCAAATTAACTTACTGACAATCCCAACCTTCAAGAATTACTTTAGAAAATCTTCTAAAACACCAACAATTGGCCCAGATGTACAAGATTGAGACAAGGAAGAAGGCAGGATGTTATCAGATCCTGTTACTAAATTATGGACTAGGACTAATAAGAAAACTGGCTTATGTAAATTTGCTCAAGTATTGTCAACCTATAATCTAATGTTCTAAAGGGTATCTTTCAGAGGTGAGAGAGCCTTTTATAAACAAAAATTGGACTCTTGAAGCCTGCCTAACATAGCACTTAGAGAATATGTGTACTGGAAATGATATCAACTAAAGCACCACTCACTGGAACCTCGTGGGAAGGGGCCATACCTAGTTGTCCTTAGCAATACATGCGCTGCCAAATTACAGGACATTAAGACTTGGGTTTACTTGTCAGAACTTAATAAGGCCATGATGCCCCTGTGGACTTGCCAACCCTTTGAAGAACTGAAAATCACCCTAAAATGACCCAGTTGCTAGAGCAGATCTCATCTGAGTAGACAGCTCCCAAGATCACAGAACAAGATTCCATGGCACTTGCTACACTTTGTGTACTCTGCTATATAATTGTAGCTATTCTTATGTTATTAGCTTTATTTCATACTTGTGGTTTTCTTCCTTGGTAATTCTACCCATAATGAAGGTTTGTTTAGGCTCCATATATCTTTCCTAGGTGCTTTTTCTAATACTTGAAGAGAAAATGCACTTGTTAAATTGGCCCAATTAGTAGCCAATGCCAGTAACCTAACTGCCAAATCTGTTAACTCTCTTCACAATCTGTGCATGAAAATTCAGGTCTGTTGGTCTCTTCTGCATCTAATTACAATTATGTATCAAGTTCTACTATTAACCCTAACATTATCTCCAAGTGGGCATGTTAAATTATGGCATCCCTGTGGAGTACTGGCTCAGCCTCGGTGCTATGTTTTAATCTAACTGTATTCAGAACACACACAAAAAATTGCTCTGAAGCTTCCTGGGACTCTCCTGATCCCAATTTCCCAAAAGATATTCATTACTATAATGAAAGTATGCACCAGACCACTGATTTGAATCCCTAATCACCTCAGAAAAATAGAACTGGATAATAGATTGGTCCTTGATTTCTCTTCAACACAGAAGAGTTTGCATTATCACCAATACCTCCTGTTGGACTTGGATAAATATCACAAAAGAAGCAGAAGAAGATATTACAAAGATTCATCAGAAGGCTACTGGGTTGCATTCAACACCTCCCATGTCTGGATCTCCCCTTTTTGACATTTTTAGCTGGCTGCCTGAAGATATTGGTTCCTAGTTATGCTCACTGATGCAGACTGGAATAGTTATGAAAATCACTGTAATAATCATTATATGTATAATCAAAAGTGTTATGAAATGTTCATCTAATATATGTAATTCCACGATAACTCCCCCCTCTATGAAAATAATCATGATCTATAGAAGAAACCAAATTTATAGGAAAAAGTGAGTAACTAGTTTCACATCTTGAGTTAGCATTTTTGATTGTCAAGCTGTTCCTCCAAATTAAGCTGTCTGCACACTGACCCTGATGAAAGTTAATTCACCCTGAAGATGGTGTCTACTGATATGACAAAGTGAAAAGGAAAATTAGCCCAATGACTTTAAGATCTACTACTCTCGATACTTGAGTCTGCAATGTATCTAAGAAATCTTTGCAGAAGAAAGGCAACTCTATTACGGATGTTCACACCCCCTAATGGAGGCTTGAACAAAAGGGAGGAATGTGCTAGCAAACCTCTAAAACTGAGGCACCTGGCATAATAAAACAGCTGACATAAGGTCTGAATCAAAATTCCATTTTGTTACAAGCTCCTTCTGCGTTCTTGAGAATGTCACCTTGACTTCTTCCCATTTGCAAGCATATAAACAGTCTGGGCCTCTGGCTGGGTTGAACCAGAAGACCCTGACCTCCTATCAATCACCTTGCTTAACTGGCCTGGCTCTTGCCCCAAGCCACTCTTAATAAATAAGAGTGGGGGTCAAGAATGTGACTGTAGAACAAGTTTACTCAAGATGTTTCAGGAAGAAAGTAGTTGCAAACAGAATTGCAGATGATGTACCCACCTTGTAGTTGTAACCATACAACCATCCCATTTTTTACTATAAAAGCACACTTCTTCCATTCTTCAGAGCAACTCTGTATTCTCTACAGTGTTGCTGTACAATTGAATTTTTTTTTTTTTCTCTCAAAAACTCTCCTTAGGAAGGAGGATACAAGATGGGGGACTAGTCAGATACACAATCCAAAATCTTTACCACAAATACTTAAGAAACCAAGTGAAACATTCAGATGACAATTTTGGAATCTAGAGCTTCAAAAGTAAGGACAAAGAAGTAGATCAAATATTAATGAGAAGAAATTGAATGAAAACAGTGAATAAGGAATGATAAACTGCCAGCTGGCACAGCAGCATTCCAATTGGAGCAGGAACCAGATAGTGGGCTCTGCTTGCTCAGGACTGCACCAGCATCAACATCAGTGATCAATGACCAGAAAGGTATGACCTCTCCCTTTACCTTGTACAAACTCCCAGTGACCAGAGGCATAGCCCCTCCCACACCCTCCCAGTGACCAGTAAATTACCCACCCACTGCCAGTGCTGTGCTGCTTTTTTCCTTCTTAATCTTTCTTCTTAGTTCTTCACTCTCCCCACCTTTCTTTTATTTTTATCCTTTCCTTTTTTTTCCTTCCTCTTTCCTTGCCCTTTTTTTCTGGATCTCACAGAGTGCACACTCCTCTCAACACTGCCCACAAAATGAGCAGTGGCTGCCCACACCTCTCCTCAGTCAGAGATGCACACTCCCATGGAGTGAGTGCAGTGTTCTTGTGCAGGCATTCTTGGCAGCTAGCACTCTTTGCCAGTACTGTGCTACTTTATTTCTATTTCTTTTTTCCTTCTTCTTTGTTATTCTTTCTTCCCTCTCTTGTTTTCCTCTTCTTTCTTTTTTATTTCCTCTTCTTCTCCCCCCCCCTTTTCTTTTACTCCACAGAGCAGGTGCCCACCACCCTCCCCTGCCATCAGCAGCACCCAACCTTGCCCCTCCATAGATGGTGATGCATACTCTCTCAGAGTAAGTAAGCTCCACATTCCTGCTGCAATTGTGTTTGGTGGCTAACATTTACATGATTTTTTTTCCCTTTCTTCTCAGTTCTTCCTTCTTCCCCCATTGTTTTTTTACTTTTTGCCTTCCTCCATCTTCCCCCTTTATTTATTTTTTCTTTTATCTCCTTTATTTATTTTCTTTCTTTTTTGGTTTCAGCTGAGCAGGTACCACACACCCTGCTACCTCCATTCCAGTAGCACCCACCCCTCACCCTCCATGGTTGGCATCATGTGCTCCCGTAGAGTGAGTGCCACATTTCTACCATGACTATGTTTGGTGGCTAATGCTTGAAAAAGTACTATGCTGGATGTATTTTTTGCTTTGTTTTTCTTCTTTTTTCAATTTTTTTTTCTTAGACCTCACCTCTCACCACCTTTTTTTTCTTTTTCTTTTTCTCCTTCCTCTTCCTCCACCAGCAGTCACCCTACCCAACCATACCCACGTCTGCTACCCCATGCACTGGGCCATCATGTGCTCAAGCACCATTGGATCTATGACAGCTGGTGGCAACACCCACCCAGCCTACCCTCAGGTGCCCTGCATGATCAATCATCAAAGACTCGTACCTGTACTCCCACCTACTACCAAATCCATCCAGGACAGGTGATGAGTGTCTCAGTGCTGCCACACTAGCAACCAGAGTAACACACCTGCCCTGTTGCCCAGATATATTAAAGCAAAACAAAACAAAAAATGAGGGTGAAGCAAACCAACATAACAATCAACAAATTAATACAATAACACTACAGTGTCTCAGAGACAACAGATAACTTCAGATCACACACACACACAAAGGATAGGATGGCTCAAACAAATGACCAAAATGCAGGGCCAGAAAATCTTCCAGGGAAAGAAATGCTATTGAACTACCTGATAAGAAATTCAAAAGAATTATATTTAGGTACTTTCAATGGAGTGAAAGTTTGAGGAAACCAGAAACAAAATCAGAGAAAACACAGATAAAACTATAGAATAGTTAAAAAAAAAAAAAAAGACAAAATAAATGGAAAATTAGAAAGCACATAAAAACAGTAAATAGAAATCCAGAAGATTAATACTAAATTTTCAGAAATAGATAATGCATTGAAAGGACAAAAGAGTAGAACTGAATCAATGGAAAACCAAACTAGAGAGACTGAAGACAAATTTCTTAATATTAATCTGTTAGAGGAACAATTGGCGGGGGGGATGAAGAATGCCTAAGAATCATGTGGGACACCATCAAAAGGAATAATTTATGTGTGACTGGAATTCCAGAACAAGAAAAGATCAAAAATAATGATGAAACACACACACACACCAAGAAAATTGTCAAAGAGTTACTGGAAGAAAATTTCCCTAATATCATGAAAGATGAGAATACAATATCCAAAGTAAAATGAGCTTACAAGATTGTAAACAGGGAACCAGAGACATCAATTGACAAATGAGGACAACTACAAACAAAAAGAGAGAAAAGACTGTGTAGTTATAAGAACTTCTAAATGGTGAGGAAGTTAAGAGAGTTGCAAGATAGAATGGACTGTTCTAAACTCAGGGAGAAAATTATAAATCATAGGGTAACCTCAAAGAAAAATGATAAACCTTCATATCACAATGAAAAAGAGGACAAGCACAAATATTCAGCAAACACTAAAAC
>NW_006921957.1:1616884-1664690 GCF_000298275.1 Orycteropus afer afer
AAAGAAGGGCTGCTTATGCACCGGGAGACAGCTCAGGGGGCAGGAGGGCATGGAGGGATGGACACAGGGAAGAGGTAATTATTGGGAGGAAGTGGGAGGGGAGCTGTTGCATTGTGGTAAATTGTGGTCAGTTTCATGAGACAATGTCTATGTGAGCTGCTGTATGGAAAGTGAATTTGCTCCATAAATCTTCACCCAAATCACAATATAAATAAATAAATAAAGGTGAGAAAACATGCATTCAAGAAGCTCAATGAACCCCAAAAAGAATATATCTGTCTTGGTTCTTTAGTGCTGCTACAACAGAAAAACCATAAGTGATGGCTTAACAAACAGGAATATATTCTCTTACAGTTTAGGAGGCTAGAGTCCAAATTCAGAGTGCCAGCTTTAGGGGCTGAGTGAAGACCCCTCGACCTTGGCTTTCAGCTCTGCCTCTTGTTCCAGGCCCACTGGAGCTAGAGGTGTCTCCTAATTCAGACAGCTGCTTGCTGCTGAGGCTAATGAACCCGAGGTCAGCAGGTAAAATGGCACAATCCCAATATTGGTAGGCAATATGGCAGGCCATGGTCCAAGTCCAGAAACAATCCCAAGATTGGTAGGCAACACAGCAGGCCACTGGTTCAAGTCCAGGAATTGGAGATGAAGACTTGGCCAAATGCAGGATCCATATGTGCCAAAAAACTAGAGATCTTTCTCAAAGCTTCTCTGTATGTGCTAGAAGCAGGTTAGACCTGAAAGCAACTACTTAGCTGCTCACAGCAGATTCCACCATGGATGTAATTATAGTCACATAACGGGGAATAACTACACCCAGCTGTCAAGCCACTCAAAACCACAGCCCAGCCAAATTGACACACAACCTTAAAATATACAATACCTCAAGAGAAAACCATCAAGACATATCACAATCAAAATTTCCAAAACTAAAGACAAAGAAAGAATCCTGAAAGAAGCTCAGGAAAAATGAATAGTTACCTAGAAAGACCCATTAAGACTAAGGTCTGATTTCTTGGCAGAAATCATGAAGGCAAGAAGACAATGGTATGACATATATAAAACCCTGAAAGAAAAGAAAGTTGCCAACCAAGAATTATGTATCCACCAAAACTGCTCTTCAAATATGATGATGATATTAGGACATTCCCAGATACACAGAAATTAAGGGAATTTGTAAAAACAAGACTAACCTTACAGGTAATGCTAAAGGGAGTCTTCGGACAGATAATCAACAATGACAGACAATAACCAGAGATTAAGACACAAGACACCATGACTTGGATATAAACCCAGATATAGGAGTATTACATATAAAATAAACCCACAAGACTGACAATAGTGAACCAGAGATGTCAATGTGTAAACGATTGTGGTAATTAAGTTTCTGTGTCAACTTGGCTGGGCCTGGTTGAGTGGCTGGGCAGCTGGATGTAGTATTCCCCATGATGAGACTGATAATCAACTCCATGGTGGTAATCTACTGAGTAGCTGCCTTAGGCATGTGGTCTGCTTCCTGTATATAAGGAGAACCCTTGGGGAACAGTCTCTAGCTTATGGTGCGCTTGAACCCTGCATGTAGCTGAGTGGCTGTTCAGCAGCCTGCCATGCTCTGCCGCTCTTGGGACTTTTAATGGACTTCAATTAATGAACTACCATGTGGTTTGGTAACATCAGGACTGTACCTTATTACTTGTCAACCTTGGGCTGTGTCTCAGCAGCCAGCAGCTGAGTGAAGAAAAACCTCTGGCTTCAGTGGGCCAGAAGCAGGAAGCAGAGCTGAAGCTCAAGCTTGAGGAGCTTTCACCCAGAACCTAGAGCCCGGCACTTGGAATTTGGACTTAAAGCCTTCAAATTGTAAGAATAAACTCCTGTTTGTTCAAGCCACCCTATTTGTGGCATATTCTTGTCAGAGTGTCACTAGGTAACCAGAATAATGATGATAACTAAAAGGCAAAAAAAAAAGAAAGAAAAAGGAATAAGTGATACAATTAGAGAAATTCCATATGGAGAGGAATTCAAGACAGTATGAAGATAGAACAGGCTGTTTCAGACTTAGGAAGATAACAATAAATTACAGGGTAACCTCAAAGAAAATTAATAAACCTTCACACAAAAATAAAAAGTAATAATAAAGATTCAGTAAACACTAAATCAAAAGCAATGAAGGAAATGATAAGAAAATCCATAAACAAAACGAACTAAGCACATAAAAATATACTGAAGAAAGAAACCATCAACACCATAGTAAAATGACAGCAGTAAATTCATGCCTATCAATAACTATAATGAATGTAAAAGGATAAAACACACCAGTCAAGAGATAAAGAGTAGCAGAATGGGTAAGAAAACATGACCCACCAATATGCTGTCTACAAGAGACACACCTTAGATACAGAGGCAAAAATAAGCCAAAAATCGAAGGATGGAAAAATATATATCAAGCAATGGCAACAAAAAAGAGCAAAAGTGGCAATATTAATTTCTGATAAAATAGACTTTAAGGTAAAAACCATGAGAAGAGACAAGGAAGGACGTGATATAATGATTAAAGAGTCAATTCAACAAGAATATATAACCATAATAAATATCTTTGCACCCAATGGAAGAGCCCCAAAATACATATATCAAACTTCAATAGAATTGAAAAGAGAAATAGACAACACAATAATAGTAAGAGACTTTAATACACTACTTTCAATGAAGGACAGAACAACTAAAAACAAACTCAACAAAGATACAGAAGGTCGAAGCAACACAATTAACCAACAAGACCTCATAGATGTATAGAGGACACTCCACTCAACAACAGCACAATAGCCATTCTTTTCCAGTGCACATAGAACATTCTCCACAATAGACCATATGTTAGGCCACAAAGCAGGCCTCAATAAACTTAAAAATACTAAACTACTTCAAAGCATCTTCTCAGATTACAATAGTATAAAATTAGAAATCAACAACAGGCAGATCAAAAAAAAAAAAACATGGAAAATGAGTAATACCCTGCTTGAGTACTACTGAGTATTCGTTTTAGTTACCTAGTGTTGCTCTAGGAATATACCACAAATGGGATGTCTTAAACAAACAGGAGTTTATTGTCTTACAGTTTGGAGGCTTTAGTCCGAGTTCCAAGTGCTGGGCTCTAGGGGCTGGGTGAAAGCCCCTCAACCTTGGGTTTCAGTTCTGCTTCCTGCTCCTGGCCGGCTGAAGATGGAGGCTTGTTTTCACTCAGACAGCTTCTGGCTTCTGAGGCTGACAAACCCAAGGTTGACAAGTAAAAAGGCACAGTCCCAATGTTACCAAATAACACAGCAGGCCATTGATTCAAGTCCACTGAAAGTCTCAAGATCAGCAGAGCATGGCAGACTGCTGCACAATGACTCAGCTACATGCAGGATCCAAGTGGGCCATAAGCTAGAGACCATTCCCAAAGCTGCTTCTTATATATGGGAAGCAGATCACATCCTTAAAGCAGCTATTCAGCTGCTTGTGGTAGATCCCACCATGGAGTTGATTACCAGTCTCATCATGGGCAATAACTACCACCAACTGCGTAGCCACTCAACAAGGCCCAGCCAAATTTTGGTATTAGAAGAAATAAAAAATGAAATTAAAAAATTCCTTGAATCAAATGAGAATGAAAACACAACATAACAAAATCTTTGGTATACAGCAAAGCAGTGCTCACAGGATGATTTACAGCAATAAGAGAACACATCAACAAAGAAGAAAGAACCAAATCAACACCTTAATCCAACATCTCCAACATTTAGAAAAAGAACAGGGGAAAAAAAAAAAAGCCAATAGTCACCAGAACAAAGGAAATAAAGATTCAAGAAGAAATAAAAGAAAGGAAACAGAATAAAAAAGGAATCAACAAGATGAGAAGTTGGTTCTTTGAAAAGATTAATAAAATTGACAAACCACTAGCAAATTTAACAAAGGAAAAGAAAAAGATGAAAATAACACAAATAAGAAATGAAATCAGCAATGCCACAATAGAACCTACTGAAATAAAAAGAATAATAATACTATGAAGAACTGTACTCCAAAAAATTTGAAACAAAGAAGAAATTTTGAGAAACACTGCCTACCCAAACTAACACAATCTGAGGTAGAAACTTTGAACAGACCCATAACAAAAGAAATTGGGGACAGGGGGGAACTCAGCAACAAAAAAAGTCCTAGCCCAAATGGCTTCACTGATGAATTTTACCAAACATTCACAGAAAAGGTGACTATTCTACAACATAGAAAAGGATGGGATACCCATGAAATGATTCTATAAAGTAACCATAACCCTGATATAAAAACTAGGTCAAGACTTCATTAAAAAAGAAAATTGTAGCCAATGTCCCTCATAAACATTGATGCAAAAGTCCTAGCCAATAGAATCCAACAATATATATACGTGTGTGTGTTTATGTGTATATATATATGTATATACATATATATGTGTGTATATATATAAATTTATATATACATTTATATGTGTGTGTGTGTATATATATATATACACACACACACACATATATATAAATATACTCACATGTATGACTAAGTGGGATTCATACCAGATATGCAAGGATGGTTCAACATTAGAAAAACAATCAGTGTAATCCACCACATAAATAAAACAAAGGGAAAAAAAAAAAACACATGATCATATCACTAATGCAGAAAAGGCATTTGACAAAATCCAACACCCATTCTTGATAAAAACACTCAGCATAATAGGAATAAAAGGGATTCCTCAACATAATTAAGGACATATGCACAAAACCAACATTATTCTCAAAGGAAAGAGACAGAAAACATTCCCTTTGCAATCAGGAACCAGACAAGGATGACCTTTATCACCACCACTGCTCAATACTGTACTGGAAGTCCTCACCATAGCAATAAGGCAAGAAAGGTAAATAGAAGACATCAAAATTGGCAAAGTAGAAGTAAAACTATATGCAGATATCATCTTATACATATAAAATTCTAGAGACTCAACAAGAAAACTACTGGAACTAGTAGAAAAAATCATCAAAGTCATTTATTCATGACAAGATCAACATACAGCAATCAGTTGGATTCCTCTACACTAACAAAGAGAACTCTGAAAAGGAAATCAGTAAAATAATACTATTTATAGTAACAACCCAAAAGATGAAGCACTTAGGGTTAAATTTAACCTGACACACAAGCTACAAAACATTACTACAAGAAACCAAAAGAGACTTCATAAATAGAATATATCATGCTCATGAATAGGAAGACTTAACATTGTGAAAATGTCAATGCTATCTAAATCAATCTACAGATATAATACAATCTCAATCCAGATTCCATCATTATTCTTTAAAGAGACAGAAAAACTAATTACCAACTTTATACAGAAAAGACAGACACCCTAGATAATCAAAGCACTATTAAAGAAGAACAAAGTAGGAGGCCTCACACTCTCTGATCTCAAAACCTATGCTATACAATCACAGTAGTCAAAACAGCCTGGTATTTGCACAATGACAGAACCATAGATCAATGGAACAAAATTGAGAACCTAGAAGTAAATCCATCCACTTACGGACAGCTGCTCCTTGACAAATGGCCAAAACGCACTAAATGGGGAAGAGATAGTCTTTTTAACAAATAGTGTTGGCAAAATGGAATATTCATTTGCAGAAAAATGAAAAAAAGATTCATGTCTTCACCATACACAAAAACTACCTCAAGATGGATCAAAGACCTAAATGTAAAACCTAAAACTATAAAGATCATCAAATAAAAAATAGGACCAAAATTGTTGTTGTTGTTGTTATGTGTCATCAAGTCAGACCTGACTCATAGCGACCCCTCCTAGGATTTCCGAGGCAATATCACTACGGAAGTAGATTGCTCCATCTTCTTCCGAGCCCTAAATGTCACTTCTAGGCAGGCCGCCCTCAACAGCTCCCAGAACAGCTGGGGTGGCCCAGGCAGGGACCCTAGGGGCCTGAGAAGGTGTCTCTGCCCACAGCCTCACCCACTATACCCTGGTAGAAAGACAAGGAGCTGTGGAGGTGGCCTCCAGGGTAACCCCCAGGACCCTGCGGGCCATGCTCCAGGACCACTTCCTTCCCAGGAACCCAGCTGCGGTCTGTGTCTGGTGCTATCACCTGGGCAGCTGTGAGCACAGGGTGGTGTTCAGGGAGTATGGAGATGGTTCCAGCCGCATATAGCCTGCGGACGAGACAGGCGCACCTGGGGTGAGTCACCTGTGCTGAGTGACCTTGGGATAGCCACATCCCCCCAGACTCAAGCTCCCCATCTGTAAACTTAGGGGCCCTAATACATAGCATAAAAACACTGTCAAACATAACTAAAAATGCACAAACAGCAGAAGACAAACTAGACAATGAGATCTCCTAAAAATTAAGTATTTATGTACATCAGAAGACTTCACCAAAAGAGTGAAAAAGAGAAGACCGAAGAAGAGTTGATGCTTTTGAGTTGTGGTGTTGGTGAAGGATACTGAAAGTACCATGGACTGCCAGGAGAACTAACAAATCTGTCCTGGAAGAAGTGCAGCCAGAATGCTCCTTGGAAGTGAGAATGGCCAGACTTCATCTCACCTACTTTGGCCATGTTGTCAGAAGAGACCATTCTCTGGAGAAGGATGTCATGATTGGTAAAGTAGAAGGTCAACGAGTAAGGGGAAGGCCCTCAATGAGATGGACTGACACAGTGGCTGCAACGATGGGCTTGGGTGTAGCAAGGATTGTGAGGCTGGCACAGGACCAGGAAGTGTTTCATCCTGTTGTACATAGGGTCGCTATGAGTCGGAGCCAACCCGACAGCACTTAATAATAACAACAACACAGACAGGGAAAAAACTGGGCAATGACATATCAGACAAGGAACTAATCTCTAAAATGTATAGAAAATTTCAACACTTCAGCAGTAAAAAGCAAACAATCCAATTAAAAAATTGGCAGAAAACATAAACAGACACTTCACCAAAGATGACGCTGGGGCAGCTAACATGAAGAAATGCTCTTAGTCATTAGCCATTAGAGATGCAAATCAGAACAACAATGAGATATCCTCTCACCCCAGCATTAATAGCAAAGTTCAAAAAAACAGAAAACAATAAACGCTCACAAGGGTGTGGAGAAACTGGAACCCTCCTATACTTCTGGTGGGACTGTAAAATGGTACAACCACTGTGGAAAACAGTATGGCACTTCCTTAAAAAGCTGGAAAGAGAAATACCATACGCAACCCCACTACTAGGTATATATCTTAGAGAAATAAGTGCTGTGACACAAACAGATATATGCACATCCTTGTTTATCTCAGCAAACAACCTAACTGCCCATCAACAGATGAATGGATAAACAAACCACAGTGCATACATAAAATGGAATCCTTCACAATATTGCAGAATAATGATAACTCTGCAAAACATCTCAAAACATGGATGAACCTACAAAACATTATACTGAATGAAATTAGTCAATCACAAAAAGGCAAATATTGTAAGACACTACTACTGAAAAAGTCAATAAAAGGTTTACATACAGAAAGAATCATTCTTTGAAGGTTATCAGGTGTGGGAGGAGAAGAGCAGGTAAACCACTAACCAGATACACATTAATTTGGGTGAAAGGAAGGACAGTATACAATAAGAGGAAATTGAAGGTAGCACAAAATGATCAAGGCAAAGGAAGACTCTGGGAGGAGCACAAGAGTTTAAGGCAACAAAGGTAAGTATTACAAACTCAATCTTGCAATGACAATAATCTATGAGAGAATGTCAGAAAGAAGTTTACCTGTGTTTTATTGACTATGCAAAAGCATTTAACTGTGCAGATCGTAAGAAATTATGGATAATATTACAAAGAATGGGAATTCCAGAACTTAATTGTGCTCATGAGGAACCTGTCCATAGACCAACAGGCAGGTGTTCAAAAAGAACCAGGGGATACTGCATGGTTTAAGAGCAGGAAAAGTGTGTGTCAGGGCTGTATACTTTCACCATACTAATTCAATATGTATGTTGAGCAAATAATCTGAGAAGCTGGACTATATGAACAGGAACATGGCATCAGGATTGGAGGAAAACTCATTAACAATCTGCGATATGCAGTCAACACAATCTTGCTTGCTGAAAGTGAAGATGACTTGAAGTACTTACTGATGAAGATGAAAGACTACAGTCTTCAGTATGCATAACACCTCAACATAAAGAAAACTAAAATCCTCACAACTGGATCAATAAGTAACATCACAATAAATGGAGAGAAGATTGAAGTTGCCAAGGATTTCATTTTACTTGGATCCACCGTCAATGCCCATGGAAGCAGTGGTCAAGAAATTAGATGACATATGGCGCTGGGCAGATCTCCTGCAAAAGACCTCTTTAAAGTATTAGGGAGCAAAGACGTCACTTTGAAGACTAAGGTGCACCTGACCCAAGCCATGGTATTTTCAATAGCCTCGTAAGCATGTGAAAGTCAGACAATGAACAAAGAAGACTGATGAATTGATGCCTTTGAATTGTGATGTTGGTGAAGAATATTAAAAATATCATGGACTACCAAAAGAATGAATAAATCTTTCTTGGAAGAATTGCAGCCAGAATGCTCCTTAGAAGCAAGAACAGGCAGACATCATCTCCTGTACTTTGATTATGTTATCAGAAAGAACCAGTCCCTGGAGAAGGATATTATGCCTAGTGTGATAGTTGGAGCTGTGTGTCAACTTGGCTGGACCACAATTCTGTGGTTTAAGCAACTGTGATGTGGGTTGTTCCAATGATGGGATCAGATGTATATGTTTTGAGCAGCCAATCCATTGAAAGGGAGTTTCCCTAGGGGTGTGGCCTGCTTCCAGTATATTTATGGACATCCTGGGAAAAGAGACACTCTTCTGTGGATCGGGATTCTGTTGTGTCGCCTACAACTGTCCATGAGTGAACAATCCACCATTCAGCCTGGAGATCATGGATTCATCATTCATTGGAGTCAACAGCCAGTACACTGCCTGCCAACCTTGAGCTCATCAGCCCCTGCAGCTGTGTGAGTTGGGAAAAGCCTCCAGTTTGACGTTTGATCCAAGAACTTTGGATTTGCCAGCTTCTATAAGTGTGTGAGCCATTTTCCTAAGATAAATTTCCCTTTCTCTATATATAAGCTTTACTGGTTTTGTTTATCTAGAGAACCCAGTCTAACACACCTGGTAAAGTAGAGGGTCACTGAAAAACGGGAAGACCTTCAATGAAATGGATTGACAGTGGCGGCAATGATGGGCTCAAGCATAGCAAGGATTGTGAGGATGGTGCAGGACTGGGCAGTGTTTTGTTCTGTTGTACCTAGGATGACTGAGTCAGAACTGACTTGACAGCAGTTAACTATATGAGTGGACAGACATTTAAGCTGATAGAGGTGGGAAGGCTAATGGGACTACACCCATGAATAAATACAGGTTTCAGAGAGGATATTTCTACATATGTATTTACATGTGCTGCAAATACATCCAGGAATGTAATAAAGCATACGGGGGGCAAAATTATGGAAACCTCTTCGCTATATGTATTCCACCTTGAGGGAATGAGTCACTGGTCCTGGGTTCAGGACCATAGTATTAGAAGACACTAAGGTCAATCAACATAACATAATCTACAAAGACAATGTTCTATATCCTACTTTGGTGAGTAGTGACTACAGTCTTAAAAACTTGTGAGCAGCTATGTAAGGTAAAACTAATGGTCTATCTTCATCTGGAGCAAAGAAGAGTGAAGAATCAAAGACAAAAAATCAAAGATCCATGGAAACAATTAGTCTAAAGGACTAATGGATCATGGGAATCCGGGCCTCCATGACCCTGAGACAAGAAGAACTAGAAGGTACCCAATTACCACTGCTGACTGCTCTGAGTGGGAGAAAAATATGGAACAAAACTCAAAATCATTTAAAAAAAAAAAAAAAAAGACCAAGCTTACTGGTCTGATAGAGACTGGTGGAACCCCTGAGACTACGGTCCTTAGACACTCTTCAAGTCTGGAACTGGACTCACTCCCATGGCTCAACTTTCAACCAAATGACAGACAGACCTATAAGGTGAACAATAACACCAGGGACAAATGCATTCATTAGAACAATCAGCCACAGGAGATCAAAGGGGTAACATGTGCCTAGGGATAAAGGTCAAAAGGCAGGAAGGGATAGGAAAGAATGAATGTGACCAGTAACACAAGGAGGTAGTGGGAAGAGTGCTGTTACATTGTGGGAATTGCAATCAATGTCACAAAACAAAATGTATATGAGTTGTTGAATGGAAAACCAATCTGCCCTGTAAACTTTCAACCAAATTACAATAATAATAATAATAATAATAATAATAAAAGTAAATCATAAAGTACAGAATTCTAGCCTTGTAGGTATACTGATTAGGAGCTCTGATAGCATAATGCCTAAGGCACTTGACTGCTAACCAGAAGGCTGGCGGTTCAAACCCACCAGCCACTACTCGGAAGGAAGGTTGGGCAATCTAGTTCCATAGTGATACTGCCTCGGAAACCCAAGGAGGGGTCGCTATGAGTCGGGTCCTATTCAACGGCACATAACAACAACAACAGGTATACTGATTCACGTAAGCTGGGCTTGTGAAAAATGTTTTCGTTTTCATAACTAACTATAGGGATATTTTTATAAAAAAGAGTAAGTTTCTGCTGAAACACTGCAAAAAGAAATCTCTTTACTTTTAATATTCTTTCTTATTCTTTGACAGTAAGCAAAGCTCTGAAGTTGGCTTTCACCTTGAGCATTTTCCTTGCCCAGGAGGGCTCCCTGAGTTTATGGGAAAGTGCCCAAGTCCAGTGTTCCTCACAATGGGGAGTCTATTCACAAGTTTCTCCATAAAGCCAGAACCCCTAAGGGTCATGCCCATAGTGTAAAGCTGAGTTAGAAATGAAGGTGTTCCTCTTCTACCCAAAACTGGTCCTCCCTTGCCCTGCCCCCGCCCCAAAAAAAGAAAACCTAGGGACCACAAAGAAAATTGCCTGCTTATGACCTTGGTGCTAAGGGGAAGGGAAAAAGAAAATCTCCCCTAAGAATCTGCAACTACAAGCAGGCTCTTATCATGTTTTGCATCCCAAATTCATATTATTTTGGTTGTTGTTGTTATGCGCTATCGAGTCGGACTCGACTCATAGTGACCCCTCCTTGGGTTTCTGAGGCAGTATCACTACCGGAAGTAGATTGCCCAACCTTCCTTCTGAGGAGTGGCTGGTGGGTTTGAACCACCAGCCTTCTGGTTAGCAGTTAAATGCCTTAGGCACTACACTACCAGAGCTCCCACTATTTTGGTAGGCTGAAAAACTTCAAACTAGCAACTTTGTTTGACATGGAAATGGATTAGTAGTGGCACCGGGTGCCCAACAAAGTCTCCCTGCCCTTGGGATGTTCTTTCCTGAACCTGCAGACCCTTCCCAGGGCAGCCTATGGACTCTATATATTGTACTCATTCCTCATAGAGAATTCTTTTACAACTGACTCTAAGCACTGCCATAAACATCTTCTAAAGGGCCTCCATAGGAGCTCTGGTAAGACATTTGGCTGCTAACCAAAAGGTCACCAGTTCAAACCCATTGGCTGCTCTGTGGGGATAAGATGAGGCAATCTACTTCTATAAGGATTTACAGCCTTGAAAACCCAATGGGGTTTGCTATGAGTCAGAATTGACTTGATGGTAGTGGGTAAATGGCCCCCATGAATGGTAGTTCCTAAGAAATGTTCTCCTTAGGACCTACTTTTGAGCCCTGCTGGCACAATGATTAAGCGCTCAGCTGCTAACCAAAAGGTTGGCAGTTTGAATTCACCAGCTGCTCTGCAGGAGAAAGACGTGGCAGTCTGTTCCTGTGAAGATTACAGCCTTTGAAACCCTATGCTGTAGTTCTGTTCTATAGAATCCCTGAGTTGGAACTGACTTGATGACAACAGGTTTTTTTTTTTTTGGTGGAACAATGATTAAACCCTGTGCTTATTATCCAGTCCTCGGATCGAACCCACCAGCCTCTCCAAGGGAGAAAAGACCTCATGATCTGCTCTCGTGAAGATTTCTGCCTAGGAATTCTCCTGGGGCACTTCTACTCTATCCTGTAGAGTGCTTATACATTGGAATTGACTTGGGAGAACATAACAACACAGTCTACATTACTTATCTAACTTTTTATTGTAATTTGGGTGAAAGTTTATCAGAGCAAATTGGTTTTCCATTCAATAACTCATATACATTCTGTATTGCGACACTGATTGCAATCCCCACAACGTAACAGCATACTTCCCACTTCCTCTTTGTTTTCCTGGTTCCACTCATCCTTCTTTCCCATCCCTTCCTGCCTTCTGAGCTTTATCCCTGAGCAAATGCTACCTTTTTAATCTCATAAGGTTGTTCCAAGAAGTGCATACCTCCCTGGTGTTACTGTTCACCTGATAGGTCTGTCTATTGTTTGGCTGAAAGTTGAGCCATGGGGGTGAGTTCAGTTCCAGACTTGAAGGGTATCTATGGGCCATACTTTCAGGGGTTCCATGTCTCTATCAGACCAGTAAGCCTATTCTTTTATTTTTTTTAAGATTTTTAGTTTTGTTCCACATTTTTCTCCCACTCTATCTGGGACCTCCTTATATGATCCCTTTCAGAGCAGTGGTCAGCAGTGATAGCAGGGAACCATTTAGTTCTTCTGGTCTCAGGGCTGTGAAGGCTAGGGTTCATGTGGTCCATTAGTCCTATGAACTAATTGTTTCCTTGTACCTTTGATACCCCCCCCCCCACACACACACACACATTCTTTGGTCTGAACAGGGAGAGACCAATGTTGTACAATGTTGTTGTTGTTGTTATATGCCGTCGAGTCAAACTCGACTCAGGGCCTGCTTTAGTTCATCTGTCTTAGGAGGTGCTTGTGAAGCATGTTAAGAAGCCACGGTTGTTGAGGCTTGGTTTCTCTCTCTGTCATGGGAACTATCGGGTGAAAGGAAGGCGCTCTGGATTGCAAGTAGGAAGAAAGCTCCTATTGACCAAGCTGTGACCTCTGAGTCTAGCCCTATTCATGAATCATCTTAATTTGTACTTCACTGGAGCAATTACTATGCTATTTTCTTTTTTTGGAAAAGTGAGTCTCAGGAGAAGCCAAGGAGTCTTGGCTACAAAGGGGCAGAGCCAGGTGTTTAATCCAGGCCTAAGTCCAGAATCTGTGCTCTTTAAACTCCCGTGCTGAAAGGTAACCATCCCTCTACCCCACTTCCAACAGTAAAACCAGCACTGGTTTTACAGCCAGGGCATTTTACGTCCCCCAGGCACAGGCCTAGAATCAGGCACTTTATTTTGGTTTCCTGTTTCCCCCCTAAGGATCCCAAGTGGCAGTGTGCTTCAGAGCTCTCTACTAACCAAAAGATTGGTGGTGCAGTTCTACTCTGTCCTGTGGGGTCGCAATGAGTAGGAATTGACTCAAATGGCAATGGGTTTGGTTTTTTCCTATCAAAGAAAGGTCCCGACTCTACTCTTTCCTCCTTCAATTCATCCTCCACACTGCAGACAGGTTTTTCTAAAATGCAAATCCAATGATCACTGCCTGCTTTAAAACACATCTCGGTTTTATATTGCACTTAAGATAAAGACTCCTTCAAGAATCTATTATTCCCAACTTGTCTTTCCAACTTCATCTGTTACTCACCCCCGCCTGCTCCCTCACCCCACATATATCCCCTGAAGCTGATCACAAATTACTAGCTATTTTTAAATACTTTTTCAATAAATGTTTGTTGAATGACTAGTTTCTCCCTGGACTTTTGCTTACCAGCGTATGGAGCGCCCCTCCTCCCCAGAACCTCTCTATTCCTCAAGCTCAGATCAAGTTTCTCCTCCTCAGGGAAGCCTTCATTGACTTTCTCAGTCCTCAGCTGTTACCAATGCCAGCTTCCTCCATCTGAACACAAGTACAGAGATCTTTTCCCTTTCAATTATTATTTTTCCTGCTAGGGTAGCAGGATTTAACAAAGGAATAAACTGGAGTGGTGACAGGTATTGTCACAGGAACTGCTGTACTCTCTGGATACACTCTGCCTCTCTCTATGTGTCTAGGGTGCTTAAAAAAAAGTAGTTGCCATGGAGTTAATTCCCACTCTTGGAGACCCCGTGTGTTTCAGAATAGAACTGTGCTCCATAGGGTTTCCAATGACAATTTTTCAGAAGTAGATCACCAGGACTTTCTTTTGAGATGCTTGAATAGACTCAAACCACCAACCAAATTTTCAGATCCTTAGTCCTCTGGGCTACCCAGGGACTCCCAAGATATGGCTTAAACTTCCCCAAATTAAGTTTCCTCATCTGAAAATGTACATGAGGTTGCTATGAGTCAGAGACGACTCAATGGCACCTCAACAACAATCTGAAAATGGTAAATAAAAATACCCACTTTAGAGTTGAGAAAAGTGGACCTATAAGGTATGCACCTGTTCCTAGCAAGCGAAGGTGTGTTATTCTTAGCCTAGTAACGTACTCATAAAAAAGAAGTTGTTTCCAAGCCCCTTATGGAATTCTCTAAGGACTGTCCCTGGTATGGTTTCCTGTTTGCTCTCTGGGTAGTCACGTGCGCCATCCTTTTTTACTCCAGAGGCGCGCCAATTCCCCTCACTTCCCTGGGTGGTGCTGACGCATTCTTCTCAGACGGCCCTTCTCCTGGGCAGAGGGATGCGCCCGCAGCTGACCAGCAAGAGTGAACTCGGTTCCCCGATCCTCCAGCCCAGGCTCCCACCTCCACCTGCTGGCTCTTTGAGTCGAAGCCACCTCGAAATCTGCTCGGCGGCGCTCCTGCCGGCCTATAGGGAAGTGTCGGTAGTCAGTGGTATGCCTAGGACAGGTCGGACCTCCACGGATCTCGGTCCACGTGCTCCCGGCCTCGGCCGCCAGGCGCCGCCCTCTGGCTAGTTGCGACCGGACTACATTTCCCAGAGTGCACAGCGGCAGGGCCTTATCTCGGCAAGGACCTTGGGCAGCACGCCGCTCCGTCGCCTGCTCGGGGTCTCGCGGGTGGCGCGAGTACAGGGCCAGGGACCCGGAATGAGTTTCCGTATAGTTCCGCTGGGCCGTGCCGGGCTGCACCGGGTCAGGCAAGGCCAGGGCAGGCGGGAGGGCCTGAGCCGCCGGTACCGGGTACAGGCGCTCGGGGCAGCCCGCGCCTCGCTAAGGTCCCCGCCCCGTCCCGGCTGGACCGGCTCGTCTGTCAGTCACTGGGGCGGAGGCAGCGGCGGTAGCGGGGCTGACTCTGGGCGGTGAGCTGAGCGTGGGCCAGGCCGACTGAGGGGACCTGCCACAGACCCTCAACTCCACGGACTCTTCGTCCCAAGCTCTCGAAGCTGCACCTCTGCGCTTCATCGGACGCCTCCGTAACCCGCGAAAGGCGCTCTCCCACGTGACCCTCCCCACCCCCGTGACCTCCTCATAGGACCTGAGAGCACCTCCAGACGAGGGTGTTGTAGGTACAGGAGGACATCGACCCTGTGATCCGACACGGGCCAGGGGCTCGGTTTCCCTCACAGGCCTTCCTCCCTTACGATCCACTCTCACAGATTCTGAGAGCAGAGCCGTGACCTACCATTAGGATTCCGGTCTAATAGCTCCTCAGACGGCTGCCACCTTGGATTCCCCCTCAGTAGGTCTTCTGTAAGCACCCTCTTTGATCTCTGGCAAGCCTCCCACCCTCCCACCGAAGTGGGGAGGCCTCGGCAGTCATGCCCGCCTTGGGGGCCCCATCACCTCACCACTCCCTGGGTACCCAAGCTGGGGTCTAGCAGGGGGTCAGCAGCCAAGGGGCTGGGCCAGGAGAAAGGTCAGGGTCTACCTCCCTACTGGGGAGGAAGCAAGGATGGAGCGGCGGGAGCAGCAGCCAGGGGCTTCAGGGGCTGCAGCAGCATCAGCCTTGGACTTCACTGTGGAGAACGTGGAGAAGGTATGAGGGCCCTGGGGTGGGCACACCAGTGACAGAGCAGATGTTCTGGGAACTGACACTAAGGCCAGAGCCTAGGGCTGGGCTTGGTGCCCGCTGGGATGGTGCCCTCAGAGCACCTGGCATTTGCTGTCTCTAGGCGGGCAGGACAGCAGCTTTGCAGTGTCCTAATGGGCTATTTTTGTTCTTCCTTAGGTGTAGGTCCCTTGGGGACAGATACTCTAGGGTCTTGGGATGGTCCTTTCAGGGAACTGATAGCTTAGATGTCTAGGCAGACTGGCCATGCTCCTGCTCTTTGGGAACTGCATGGCCAGTGCAGTAGGAAACCAGGAACTGAGCAGATCTGCAGCTCAGTTCTTGTGAACCGTCCTGATGCTGAACCATCCTGGATCCTGACTCTGTTGCAGTTGGGGCTCAGAAAATCTGGAATTAAAACAGTCTGGATTGTTTTTGTTTCTCCTTGGAAAAGGGTGCTTCATTTATTTGATGGAGCCCACGACATCCTTGGGCATCTGGAAGTAGGGATGTCCTTTATTTTGTGCTGTACCCATGGGACCTAGCCCTGCTGGCAGCCTCACAGGACCCTTGCCATTGCCCTCCCAACCTGCCCCTCTGTTCAGACCACCTTTTTAGGATTGCTTTTCTTGTTCTTTTCTGGGTTCTGTCTCCAGAGGCCTGGAATGCAGGAATGCAAACCCCCTGGGATGAATGGGGAGGTGTGTGGGGCCACCTTGCTGGGAAGCAGAGGATGGTTGCAGATACTCAGTCCTTATTCTTGAACCCTGGTTGCCAGACCAAATTGCGAGAATGCATCCCTTCTGCATCTGTTCTCTGCCTACTTCAGCATCCTCAGGGGCCAAACAAGGGACCGTGGCTGTAGCTGGCTGGCAGGGGTATAGATAGGGCTAAGCCTTCTTGGGTGGAGCCTGCTTAGGGGTCAGGGTCCTGGCCCCTAGGGCTGGGCAGTGTTGGCATGGTGGCGCAGTGTTCTTTGTGCTACCAGGGTGATCAACCACTGTTTTCTTACTGCGTGAAGTCCCAGAGGAATTGAGGCTCTGGGGATTCTGCTAGTTGAGAGCTTTAGGCTAGACATTTTCCAGGGCTGAAGCTATGGCCAAGGCTTCTCTGGACTAACTTGTTGGACCCTCATATGTGCTTTCTGAGGGGTATTCTCTCTGAGATATAAAGTATGTAATTTCCTATATAAGTATATATAGTGTATACACACACACACACACACACATATATATACATACATACATATATATACGTATAAAGTATATCTCTGCCTCAGGATTGCCTGGCAAAGTCTAAAGTCTGCTCAGATTTCACACTGGCTTCGGTGCCAGCATCTGTAGTGACCGAGGGTTGATCCTTGGGGAACTGAATGGAGCTGTTGGGACTGATGGGAACAGCTGTGCCTGAGAGGGTCAAAACCCTTCAGGCTGCTCTATGCTTTGTTCAGGTTTGGCTTCTTCCCTTCAGAGCCATGCCTTCCCCCTGGACCTTGTCCTTTACCTCAAGTGCTTCTTCTTTGGGGATCTCAGCCTTCTTTTTTCCCTGCTTTCTTGTGGGTTCCCTCTTTGAACTCATACATACTACTTTAAGAGGAGAATATGATAGAGCATGGGCAAGGTTTAGGATCTCAAGATATCAGCAGGACACTAGGCCCAGGAAACACTGCAGAGCCTTGAGCTTTCCAGCCTGCCCAGACCCACAGCAAGGATGGGGGAGGTCTTGCAGGACAAATCACACCTTCTGTTCTGGGCTCTGGCAGGATCCAGAGTGGCCAGCACCTGCTCAGTCTTGTGCTGTCCTGTAGGCACTGCACCAGCTCTACTATGACCCCAACATTGAGAACAAGAACCTGGCTCAAAAGTGGCTGATGCAGGCCCAGGTCTCCCCACAGGCCTGGCACTTCAGTTGGCAACTTCTGCAGCCTGACAAGGTGCCTGAGATCCAGTACTTTGGGGCCAGTGCCCTGCACATCAAGATCTCTCGCTACTGGAGTGACATCCCCACTGACCAGTATGAAACCCTAAAGGCACAGCTCTTCACCCAGATTACTCGCTTTGCCAGTGGCTCCAAGATTGTGCTGACTCGGCTCTGTGTGGCACTGGCCTCACTGGCTCTCAGCATGATGCCTGACACTTGGCCATGTGCTGTGGCAGATATGGTACGGCTATTCCAGGCTGAGGACTCACCGGTGGATGGCCAGGGCCGCTGCCTGGCCCTGCTAGAGCTGCTGACAGTGCTGCCTGAGGAGTTCCAGACCAGCCGCCTGCCCCAATACCGCAAAGGGCTGGTACGGGCCAGCCTGGCGGTGGAGTGTGGGGCTGTCTTTCCATTGCTGGAGCAGCTGTTACAGCAACCCAGTTCACCCAGCTGTGTGCGTCAGAAGGTGCTCAAGTGCTTCTCCAGCTGGGTGCAGCTGGAGGTGCCACTGCAGGACTGTGAGGCACTCATTCAGGCTGCCTTCGCTGCCCTGCAGGACTCAGAGCTCTTCGACAGCAGTGTGGAGGCCATTGTCAATGCCATCTCACAGCCTGATGCCCAGAGGTGAGCTGTTTCCCACCTGCCCAGAGAGGGACAGTCTGCTTAGCTAGCTATACAACCATCCATCCATCTGTTCAATAAACGCTAACCAAGCACCTATTGCATGCCTGGTCCTATTCTGGAGATACAGCAAGGAACTAAATAAGACATGGTCCCTGACCTCATGGTTCAGAGAAGGAGATAGACATTAAACAACTGATCATTTGGTGAATTATTCATTTGAAATATTTGAGTCTTTCTTTCAACCAGCTACCAAGTCCTGGCTGTTCTGTCTCCAGGTCATATTGTAAAGCAATTTGTTTTCTGTCACCACTGCTAATACCCTAGCCCAAGCTGTTTTTCTCTCTCTCCCCAGATACTGTAGGACTTTTTCATTAGTCCCCTAGTTTTTACTCTAAGGCCCTTCATTGTTCACCCAGTGGCCAGAATGAGCTTTTGAAAATGAGCATCTAATCTTTCCTTTCTGCTTAAGACCCTTTAGTGGCTTCTTTCTGCCCTTAGGATAATGTTCTGAATCCTTAATGTGACTGACAAAGGTGCTACACAATCTAGAACTAACCTCACCTCATGCCATACTCCTTGCTTTCTATACTTTCATGTGGTCTTTTCATGCCCCTGAGTGTCCCATGCTCCCTTCAGCTTCTGAGCCATCAAATGTACTTAACACATCACCTCTGCCTAAAGTACAACCCTCCTTCTCCCCTCATACTTCAAAACTAAGCATAAACTCACAAGGAGACAGCTCAGGGGGCAGGAGTGCATGGAGGGATGGACACAGGGAAGAGGTAACTATCGGGAGGAAGTGGGAGGGGAGCTGTTGCATTGGGGTAACTTGTAGACAATGTCATGAGACTAAGTATATGTAAACTGCTGTATGGAAAGGGAATTTGCTCTGTAAATTTTTACCCAAATCACAATTAAAAAAAAAGAAAAAACTAAGCATAAACTTCAGCCACTCCTCGGAAGGAAGGTTGGGCAATCCTACTTCCATAGTGATACTGCCTCGGAAACCCAAGGAGGGGTCGCTATGAGTCGGGGCCGACTCGACGGCAAATAACAACAACAACAACAAGCATAAACTTCACTTTCTTGGAAATGTCCTTAGTGATTTTCAAGACTAAGTTTAGTTCTCTCTATTATATTATCCCAGAGCTCCCAGTAATTTTCCTCCTTATCGTTTAATAGGATGAATCATTATAAATTAATGTATGTTTTGCTATTAGTTTCTCAACTCTGTGAGGACAAGGATTTTTTCTTTTTATTTTGTCATATCATGCCTGGCATATGGAAGCACTCAATATTTTTTGAATAGATGAAAAGTAGAAGTTGCCTAAGAGACAAAGGAGCAGGGAAGGAGGGAATGAATGTTCCAAGTTTCAGGGAGCATAGCAGTGGGCAGGTCTGTGGTGGGCAGCATGATGTACAAGGAAGGGCCCAAGAGAAGGCAACTGTAGTGACGTGTGTTTTCAGATGTTTGTTGAGCACCTGCTATGTGTCAGGCCCTGTGCTGAGCACAGGGAGCATAAGGATAAATGCAGCTGACTTCCATGCATTAGGAGCTCACAATGTAAAAGTCAATATGATGAATGCTCTGATAGAGGAACAGGGGCTGTAAGAGCCCAGAGGAGGCATTAAACCCATCTGGGGGTTGTGAAAGGCTTCCCAGAGGAGGTGACAACTAAGCTGTGCTTTGAAGGCTATGTAAGAGCTAGGCAGATGGAAGTGATGGATATGGGGAGGACATTCAGGCAAATGAAAGATCCTGAGCAAGGGGCTACCAGCCAAACCAAACAGCGACTCCTCCTTGGGTTTCCAAGGTGGTATCACTATGGAAGTAGATTGCCCAGCCTGCCTTCTGAGGAGTGGCTGGTGGGTTTGAACCACCAGCCTTCTGGTTAGCAGTCATACCTTAGGCACTATGCCACCAAAGCTCAAGGGGCTGGTGGAGATAATTTTGTGATCTATAAATCGCCACACCTGTGAGTGTGATGCGACATCTGAGTGGTAGGAGGTCAGGGCTCAAATTATGTGGGATCTGGTAGGCCAAGCCAAAGATTTTGGTCTTCATCCTGAGGATGATGTGAAAATGTTGAAGGATTTTAAGCAGATAAAATGGCATGATGACATTTTTTTCCCCTTTTTTTCTTAAATTTTATTGTGATTTGGGTGGAAGTTTACAAAGCAAATTCATTTTCCATACACATTTTGTTTCCTGACATTGATTGCAATCCCCATAATGTAACAGCTCTCTTTTCACTTCCTCCCTGTGGTTACCTTTTCCCTGTATCCTTCTTTCCTATTCATTCCTGCCCTCTGAGCAGTCTCCCTGTGCAGATGCTGCCCTTCTGATCTCCCACAGTTGATTGTTCTAAGGGGTGTACCTACCTGCTGTAAATTTTCACCCTATGCCTGTTATTATTTGGCTGGAAACCATGGGAGTGAGTTCAATTCTAAGGCTGGTCACTAGGGGCCATAGTCTCAGGGGTTTAACCAGTCTATCAGACCAGCAAGTGATGAAATTTTTGCCGTAAGTTTGGGAAGAGGATTGAAAAGGACAAGCCTAGAGGCCTGATGCTGACATTTCAAGAGAAAAAGCTTTGGGAGCCCTTGGAAGAGTTGGAGGGGAAAAAAACCACAGAAAGAGAACACATGTGGTAGTGGTTAATGGTTCAAGCCTTGACGTTAGTCATGTCTGAGTTTGAATCGCAGATGGTCTGCTATCTGGATCTGATGCCTTGGATAAGCCACTTTTAAGCCTTTAGTCTCCTCATCTATAAATCTTGGGTTGATACGTCAGTCTCACAGAGTTGATGTAGAGGTTTAAATAAATAATGTGCATAAGGTCTTGCTATGGCATTCAGTAAATATTTTGGTATGAAGACTAAATAAGAGACTGCCTGTGAAAGGTTTCCTGGCACAGAGGAAGCACTCCTTCAGCGGCAGTTGCTAATATTTGGTATTATTATTGCACTGGCAGTTAGTATGATCCCTTTCCCCTGGTTTCCCAACTTGAACTGGACACTAGTTCCCTGGTTAAGGCCTCTCTTGCCAGCCTAAAGTTAGAGTGCTGGCTGGGCTTGGACAGGTTGGTGGCCAAGGGGAGCTGGCCAGCACTACAGGGGTGGGTGGGTGATGTAGGGTATCCTCAGATAGATCCAGGTTTACCTGCCCAGCTAGTCTCTTCGGGAGCTTTGGCAGGTAATTGATGCCCCTTCTCCCCTGAACGAATGAGTGAGCAAGGAACCAGTGAGGGAACCCATAGCATCCTAGGCGCCCATTGGTTGCAGCCCCCTTGGTTGCTTAGCAACTCTCCCCATTTTCTCAGCTCTGCTCTGGGAGCTCTAATTGCAGGTCTGGGCTGAGCTCAGTGTGAGTGAGCAGCCAAGGAGTTCCAGCAGCCCAGTCCCTGGCTGTTTGAGTGACCAGTTGGAGCCAGCCCTCTTTGAACCAGTCCCAGCCATGGTCCTATAGACATCCTCGCTGTCTCCCTCCAAACTTTGATACCTCTGGGACAAGAGGCTTCTCCTTCTGTTCACTCACAGGCCATAGATGCCCAGGTGTGGGGAATCCATGCAGGAGCTTACCCCATGGGCAGGCTGCACTCAGCTGGGAGTCAGAGCTCCAGAAGGTAACTGTGTCCTGGCCCTAGTTCTGTCCAGTCTAATTTCCTCTCTTTGGCTTCAGAAAATTATCTTCAGTGACTTTAACTCCTGGGTCATCCAGGTGCTGCCTTCCCCAGGTATCCTGACACCTGTCTTCCCCTTGCTGGACGTCAAGACTAAGACCATCCTTTTTCCTCCACTGCTGCTACTTGCCCGGGCTCTCCTCTTTAATTTTTGTTTTTTTCCTTTGAAATGTTTTTAATCCTGGAAAAACTTTTTAATGAGGACTTGGCATAGTGCCTAAGGCCTTTGACTGCTAATCAGAAGGCTGGACGTTCAAACCCACCAGCTACTCCTCAGAGGAATATTGGGCAATCTACTTCTGTAATGATACTATCTTGGAAACCCAAGGAGGGGTCGCTATGAGTTGGATCCAACTCAATGGCAGTGAGTTTGTTTATTTGTTTTTTCTAGAGGAGAGAAGGTTAATTAGGCTGCTAAAGAATCCCACAGATTCTTTAGAATGCCCAGAGAGAA
This sequence comes from Orycteropus afer afer, assembly GCF_000298275.1. NCBI lineage: Eukaryota > Metazoa > Chordata > Mammalia > Tubulidentata > Orycteropodidae > Orycteropus > Orycteropus afer. Next base: position 1,639,556 of record NW_006921957.1, read on the forward strand.
TGTCCCATGGAGTTGAGACTGGGAATATAGGCTGAGATCTGCATAGATCCTTTGGGGACATTCAGGCAGGTCCTGGAAGAGAAACAAGCAGCTTGAGGGGTTATCTCAATGTGGAATGTGCCTCCAGTTTTCAGTGTGATCTTAAGTAACACTCTAAACCCTTCTGAGCTGTGTTGTCCTCCATTTACCCTATGTGGAAGCTCAGATGAGATTAGCTAAGAACCTTAATTGAGAATCTACTGTCTGCATGAACTTAGGTGTGAGGTAGCCTTGGCACACAGTGGAGATGCTATGGGGGTAGGGTACTATCTCCTGCCTCCCTCTTAGTTGTTAGGGAGTGCACAGGCCATGGCCTTGGCCCTGCCCCTACTCTTTGTTCTTGAGTCTGGCCTGAAGGTGCCCATTGTCTGGTGGTGCAGCCCGTGTCAGGGTCATGGGACTGAAGCTATCCCAGCTGTCTCCAGGCGGCACCCTCTGGGGCTGTCTCTGGGTGTATATGTGTGGGAATCCCGGTATGGATGCCTTGTCCCATCAGAATGGGGATGTGCAGAAAGAGGCAACATTCCTGGGCTGGTTCCCTCTTCCTGTTGTGAGGCTCTCTGCTTAGCAGCCAGGTTGGGGCAACTCCAGATAGAACTTTTAGACCCTCAGACCCCCCTCCCTCCATAGATTGCTATGGTGACAACACTGATTGGTAGCGGAGAGGCCTGAGGTGGCTGATCCATGCTGAGTCTCTTGCTCTGCCTCATCTGGTCTCTGAGCAGACTGCTGGAGGGGTGCAGTGGATGAAGGGAGTCTTCTTTCCATTTCCTTTGTAGGCTCTGCTTCCTCTGCTCCTTTAGAGATCATTGTGCTTCAGGGCTCTGACCTAGACTTTGTTCTCTCATTCAGTACTTTCTCCCCGGACAATTCTCATCCCATAGCTTGAGTTACCAGTTTTTCTCTGATGACTCCCAAATCTATGTCTCTTGCTCTAACCTCTCTGCTGGGCTTCAGGTTTTTTATAGCCAACTCTTTCTGGACACTTATACCTGTATATCCTACTCAGGTCAAATGCCTTATCACTTTCTTCCCTCCCATTAAAGATGTTGCTGTTCTCTTCCACCCACCCCCCTAAACAACAACAACAAAAAAAAAAACCCAATCTACTGCCATCGAGTCGATTCCAACTCATCGCAACCCTGTAGGACAGAGTAGAACTGCCCCATAGGGTTTCCAAGGCTGTAAATCCTTGTCAAAGCAGACTGCCTCATCTTTCTTCCACAGAGCAGCTGGTAGCTTCAAACCACTGACCTTTTGGTTAGTGTGTTTGGTTAGCAATGTTTTAACCTCTATATTACCAGCACTCTTTCCCACCTGTCTAGGTCTCAGTAAATAGCTCAGCCAATAACCTGAGAGCTGTCCTTGACTCTTCCCCATGCTAGTATCCAGTCAACCACCAAACCCTATCCATTTGTCTCCTAGTTCTCTTTGAGTTCATCATCTGTGTCTATCTATTCCCAGTGCTATCAGACTACACAGGACTTAGGATTTGGTGTGTGTGTGTGTATGTGTTGTGGGGAGTGGATGATGAGGACTGAGGTTCTCAGAGTTGTTGCTGCCCTCTAACTCTTCTCTAACTATGTATGAGGGCTCCTGAGCTTGTGTTAACTCTTTAGTCTCCCACTCTTGCTCAGTCTTCCCTGACACTGATTTTCTCATACCTCCTCCTGAGAATTCTCCTGGAGGTCCCTGACCTAAGGTTCTTCCCAACATGGCAGCATCAAAGCTACCATGTAAACCCTGACTGCCTTTTTCTTTAGGATTTGATGTGGGGAGGGTGACTATGGTGGAAGGCAGGGAGGCTATACCTTTTTCTCAAAGCTCTCGGAGATGGGGCAGGCAGCTCTGATGGGCCTTCTTACTTTATGCCTCCAGGTACGTGAACACACTCCTGAAACTCATCCCGCTTGTACTGGGACTACAAGAACAACTGCGGCAGGCAGTGCAGAATGGGGACATGGAGACCTCCCACGGCATCTGTCGCATTGCTGTGGCCCTGGGCGAGAACCACTCCCGGTGAGGAGTGGGGACAGCAGGACTCTTTAAGAGGCAGCATTGTGGAGTCCATTTGTAGGAGGTGGAATGACCTTATTATGTCCCTTCTTTTCCCCCAGGGCCTTGCTGGACCAAGTGGAACACTGGCAGAGCTTCCTGGCACTTGTCAACATGATCATGTTCTGCACAGGCATCCCTGGCCACTATCCTGTCAATGAGACCACCAGCTCCCTAACTCTTACTTTCTGGTACACACTGCAGGTGTGTCTATGTGAGCACCAGTAGGACTGGGCTGTGGTGGAAAAAGGTGGATCATGGGCTTATGTGAATACTGGCAAGGTGGCTAACTCTCTTCCCTGGCTCCTCAGGATGACATTCTGTCCTTTGAGGCAGAGAAGCAGGCTGTGTACCAGCAGGTATACCGTCCAGTCTACTTTCAGCTGGTAGATGTTCTTCTGCACAAAGCCCAGTTCCCTTCTGATGAGGAATATGGATTCTGGTCCTCGGACGAGAAGGAGCAGTTCCGAATTTACAGGTGATGGTAGCAGGCTGACCCTAGCTCTAAATAGAGTCCTGAAGTCATAAAGGGAGTGAGGGGAGGGGCCCAAAGCTGGGCTTCCTGATTCTTGGGTCTCTTTTCTCTATTCTTCAGGCACTTTGGCAGGGTACTGGGTACAGGGTGAGGGTACTGCAGTCAGCTGCTGGACTTGGGGTCAGGGTCTAGGTAATGTGTAAGGCTTTCATCTGCTTCTCAGGGTGGACATCTCAGACACGCTCATGTATGTCTATGAGATGCTGGGGGCCGAGCTGCTCAGCAACCTCTATGACAAGCTGGGCCGTTTGCTCACCAGCTCAGAGGAACCCTACTCCTGGCAGGTACTTCCCAAGCCTGATTCCCTCAGCCCTCTCAGACCTGTCACACCCTCCTCCTCAGCCAAGCCAGTGGCACCTTCTTTCCCCAGCACACAGAGGCCCTGCTCTACGGCTTCCAATCCATCGCGGAGACCATCGATGTCAATTATTCTGATGTGGTGCCCGGGCTCATTGGTCTCATTCCACGGATCAGTATCAGCAATGTGCAGCTGGCGGATACTGTCATGTTCACCATCGGTGAGACCTGGCACACACCTGTGACCACATACCCAGAGCCACAGGCAGTCATCCTCAGCCTGGTCAGCTTGCTGGGTCCCATCAACATGGGAGAGACGTACATGACCACATACATAATCAGTGTTGCAGCCAGCTGACTTTGTTTTCGCATGGCTAGGGTCCTTCCTATAGTGTAGTGAGCTGCATTTCAGTGAGGCCAGTTCACTGTCAGTGGGACAGAGGTGCTGGGCCCATGTTGAGTGAGCCCTTCCTGCTTCTCAGCTGTGAGGCTCGTGTTTGAGTAGGCACATGCGTATTTGCTCCTTCGGTTCTAGAATGCCTACTCTGTGCAGGGGCTGCATTTTGACCCTCCCAGAGCTCTGCCTGCCTTGCAGGGACACAGTGTGAAGCCAGTCTGGCTCAACTCAGGAATCTTCCTGCCTCCCTTCTTTCCCCCAGGAGCTCTGTCTGAGTGGCTGGCTGACCACCCCGTCATGATCAACAGCGTTCTGCCCCTTGTACTACATGCCCTAGGCAATCCTGAGCTTTCTGTCTCCTCTGTGTCCACCCTCAAGAAGATATGCCGAGAGTGCAAGTATGACCTGCCACCCTATGCTGCCAACATTGTGGCTGTCTCCCAGGTATATGGTCTGGGTCCTAGGTAGTGCTGGGCCTCAGAGCACACTTTGCACTGCTCTGACATGTGTTCCTTCTTTTTTATCTCCAGGATGTGCTGATGAAACAGATCCACAAGGTACGGCTCAAAAGTTTCTGGTAGAAAACCTTGTATCTTCCTCTACTCCTTATCCCTTATTCTCTGTTCTTAGAAATTTCCCCCAAAAGCTCATTCTCCTCCCACTCTCAACCAGATGTGGCCCAGGGTCTGACCTTCATGTTCTGCCCCACAGACAAGCCAGTGCATGTGGCTGATGCAGGCGCTGGGCTTCCTGCTGTCAGCCCTGCAGGTAGAGGAGATCCTTAAGAACCTGCACTCACTCATCTCGCCCTATATCCAGCAGTTGGAGAAGCTGGCAGAGGAGATAGTGAGTGAGCTCTGGGGACCAGGGAGCAGGGCTGGGACTCAGGCCTTTGCTTATGTGGGCTGTGGCTGCTATGGGGTGGGGTTGGAGCTGGCAGGCAGAGCTGGGGTTACAGGGCCAAGCTGGGGCTGAGAGGTCTAGAGCTTGGGTCACTTCTCTTCATAGCCCAATCCCTCCAACAAGTTGGCCATTGTTCACATCTTGGGGCTTCTCTCCAACCTCTTCACCACGTTGGATGTCAGTCACCACGAGGATGAGCATGAAGGCCCTGAGCTCCGGAAGTTGCCAGTGCCACAGGGACCCAACCCCGTGGGTGATGTTGTCACTGCCATTGTTGCCCCAACACTATGGGAATGTCATTGTCACTCTCCAACTCTGTGGGTTATGTTGTCATTGTTCCCCTGGCTTCGTGGAGGGGTGTGTGTGTGATTGTGCATGTGTGCGTGTGCATGTGGTGATGTCATTTGGTCCACTGACTCTGTGAATCTCCCCAACTCTGTATAGTGATGTCATTGTCTTATCCAACCCTGTGGGTGATGTCTTTTTCCCTAGCCCAGTGAGGGCTGATGTCATTGTGGCTCCTCAGCCCCATGGGAAATGCTGACATTATCCTTCAGTCCTACAAGTGATGTTATGACAGGCCCCTGTTTAGTCCCCACTGCTAAAGGCATTCTCCTTCAGCATTCACTGTCCCCTGTGGGCTGTGAGATGCTTACGTGCTCAGCACATAATTCTTGCCTTTGACTTGCTCCTAGTCTAGAGCAAATGTGAGGGAGTACTTTTGTCATAGTTCACAGTGTCCCTCTCCAACATTTCTCCTGGTGAAAAGGAAGTCACAGGTATCCTGGTCCCTCTGCCCAACTCCCCATCCCAGTTTCAGTTATTCTTTTACAGACCAAGCCTGGGCCACTATCTTCCCACAGAGTCCCTTGTCCTATAGTCATCATTCTCTTTCCTCACCTGTCAGTACCTTTCAGTCTACCCTGTGCTCCTCCATAACCTGCCAGGATCTACATCCCTTTGGGTTCCTTGCCACAAGCCTATTGGGTAAGCCAGCAGCTTAACTTCCTCCAAGATTAGCCCAGAGGCTTTTGGCACTAAAAGAGTTTTACTGAGTAGAAATAGATAGGAACTAATTTAAAAAAAGAAAAAAAAAAAACTACAAAGTTTTAATAATGTCATGAAGTACTTAATATTTCTGCTGTTGGAGTTCGTCATTTCCTCTGAGATGATCCCTACAATTCAGGATGGCCTTCACTCTCATTCATGAGGTGCTCAGTAAACTACTTCTTCCCCTTGAGGAGCACCATCTCCTTTGCACTGACTGCTTATGTGCAGTCTCAGATAACAGGTTTTAACTCCCAGCCTATCCAGTCCCATCAACTCCTTCCCAGGTGGGTGACAGTGGTAGTGAGGGCACCTTTTCCCTGTGTCTTCAGGTGGTGGTGGTACTGCAGCAGGTCTTCCAGCTCATCCAGAAGGTGCTGAGCAAGTGGCTGAATGATGCTCAGGTGGTGGAGGTGAGCCCCAACTGTCACTGTCTGCCTCCATGGTGACTCTGCTCAGAGGTGGAGCAGGAGGAGGTGTTGCTGCTTCACTTCAGCTTGCAATGATCTGGAAGAAATAGGGGAGGTGAATTCTGCTCCATAGACACACAGAATCCTTTGGAGAGACATTCATAACTCCCCAAAATCACAAGAAGTGCCAAACCAAAAGACTATGATATTGGGGCTGAGTGACAGTCAGTGGTCAGTTTAGCATCAGAGATCTGCCTTTTCAGGCTTTCTTGAATTCAGGTTTTTATTGCTGTTGCTGCTCCCTGAGAGGAAATGGTAGGTGATAAATAGCACATGTCAGGTTATAAATTTTGTCCTGTGCCCTCTGAGAAAGGCCTTTTTGCCCCTAACTTTCAGTGTGGGTCAGACTTGCTTACCTTTCCTGGTTTGCAGGGCCAGAGAAGGATGATAGGTAAGCCCCCTTTGTAGGCCTGCTCTGTGCAGGGCATCAGCCTTTTGCCAGAAAATTGTGACCTGCTGACCAGGGCCCCTTTGCTTTCTTCCCAAGGCGGTGTGTGCCATCTTTGAGAAGTCTGTCAAGACACTGCTGGATGACTTTGCCCCCATGGTGCCGCAGCTGTGTGAGATGCTGGGTCGGATGTACAGTACCATCCCCCAGGCCTCTGCTCTTGACCTCACTCGACAGGTAGGGCTTCTGGTTGGGGCAGCCAGTGTTCTGGATTTCATCCTGTTCAGAGATCTGCCTGTTTCCCCAGCGGTGAAGTGGGTGGGGTGGGTGGCTGCCCTGGTTGGGATCCCCACCCGAATTCTAGGGATGCAGACCTGTCCTGATGAGGCTAGCCTGAGCTGACCAGCATTCTCTGCTTTGTTGTAGCTGGTGCACATCTTTGCTCATGAGCCTGCCCACTTTCCCCCAATTGAGGCCCTCTTCCTGCTCGTCACCTCCGTCACACTCACTCTCTTCCAGCAAGGTAGGTCCTGGCCAGGATCTCTGCTGCTGCGTGACTGCCACTGCCTCTGCTTCCCCAATTGGGGAGCCACAGCTGCCCACTCTTCTCCGTTCCCTGAATTGCACATGGGAGTTGATAGGAAACTTATGGGATCAAGCACAGCACAATTATCACTATAAATAGTTGACACCTTATATTGAAGTGGATAAGAGGGTGAATGATGTCTTCTACTTGCCTGCTGGGCTCAGGGCCAGTTTGGATGTGGGAGAAGTGGGGAGCAGAGGCTATGAGGGACTTGGGGGCCAGGCTGGCTCCTTCTCATTGGGTTATAATGAAATGGGGAAAGAGCGTGGGATTTGAAGTCAGATAGACCTGGATTCTAATCTCATCACCACCAACTAGTTGTGTGACCTTGGGCAAATCACTTACCTTAGCTGAGCGTTTGTTTCTATATGTGAAATGGAGATGGCATATACTTGATAGGATTATTACAAGTTTCCAAGTAGCATCTTTTGGGCACCTGGCTTGGGATTTTGCACACAAAATACCCTTGAGGGTTGATTTCTTTCCCTGCATTGAAGCTTTTTTTCCTTTTTAGACCAAAAGCCAAGTACATATGGTCTCAGTCTCCCTTCTCTGTGGTCCCCTTCTGTCTGAGAGAGTTGGTAGCAAAGAGCTCCAGGCTTCCTCTGCTGCCTAATCCAAGCTCCTAACATGCAGGAAAAAATAGCGCTGGTTAGCCAGCTTCATGAATCTTGCCTAGATTCGTGGTCCTGAGTTTGAGGCTCACCACTGTATACATGTAGAGGGGGCTTTGCTGGTGTGGGGCTTTCATTGTTGGCTTCATCATACAGCTAATTAGAAGGTTTTCCTACTATTGACTTGCACAGCCAGCCCCACAGCATACTCCCCTACTCAGTATTCTGTGGTGATATTCTCTATTCCTGGCGCTCTAATCCTGGCTTCTGCTCTGTGGGCCATGAGTAGGACCAAGACTGAGGAGAGACCTGAGTCAGAAATCCAGGTCATCATCTTCAGTGTCACCTCTCCCACCCCTCTTATCCAGCAAGGACAAGTTCCATGCATCCTGGCTCCTGATTTTCCCTCAGTCTGCCCAATTCTCTCCACCCTCTATGGCCACTACTTCAGTTTGTTTAGAGCGTCACCTGAATCACCCCAACAACCTGCTAACTGGTTTCCTGGACAGCTGCCCTTCTCTCCAATCCATTCTGCACAATGCAGCTGTGGTGGTCTTTATAAAACATAAATCAGCATTTTCCTTCCCTGGCTTAAACCCATTTCTTTGCACCCCATTGCCCTCAGGTTAATGTTCCACTCCCACCCACATAATGTAGCTCCTTCATCTCTGTCAGTATCCTCTCCAGCCATTGTCCAGGCACACTACCTCTTTTCCTTACTGTGCTCCATTTAGTCCCCGGGCCTTGCATGTGTTGCTCCTTGCCTACAGGGCCCTGTGCCCATTATGGGGCAGAATTGGGTGCTCCTAACTCACTGCTGAATCTGCCTCATACACATACTGCTAATACTGTACCAACCACACTTGTCTCTCTCTCTCTTCCTAGACTAAGCTCCTCAAGGGCAGAGCTGGCTCTCTTCTCTGATCCTGGGTGCCCAGAATGAGGCCAGCATAGAGCAGACACTGTTGAATAAAGGAGGGTGAGGGCTGTCTCCCCGCAGACCTTTCTTCTCACTGTCTCACCTTCTGAACATTGCACTTACTGTTGAGTGGGACCCAGGCATGGGTCATATTGGGCCACACTTTCTAGAACTTGAGTAACTTGGAGTTCAGATGTGAAAGGGATGGACTTTATTGTCAGTGGGTCCTCATCACAGTATAGAGAAGGAAACAGGGCCGAGATTATAATCTACTTTACAGATGGGAAAAATGAGCATTTGTGGCTCACACAAGATCACACAGCTACTTAGTGGTGCTTTAGGCAGATGTTCATGCAGCTTATTCTCCTGAGAGTAGAGTAGTCCAAGCAGGAGCTCCAGGTACATGCCTTGTTCTTCTCATAGGAGCCATCAGAACTGGAATCACAATAGTGTCTAATGTATTTGTTGGGTTTGTCGGTTGTCTTGCTGAACAGTACGACCCCCTTACTTGTTATGCTGGCCTGGTCTTGGCCATTCCTTCCTTGGGCTCTCCCCTCCCACTAGACCATGGGATGACATGTTGACTGGTTTTCCCCTTTCTTGGCCAGGTCTCCCCATGTCCAGATGGTGGGAGCTGGTCCTTAGCCCTGAGCTTGGCTCTCTGCTGAGTCTATATCCATGTGGACGGGGCTTTGCTAGGGTGGGGCTTTCATTGTTGGCCTCATGATACAACTAATTAGAAGGTTTTCCTGCCATTGGCTTGCACAGCCAGCCCCTATAGCATACTGCCCTACTCAGAAAGGAGTCCTCTGGTATAAGAGGACCCCATAGATTCCTTACCCAGGGCAAGAGCCTTGAGGCCATTAAAGTACAGGCACACCTGTTCAGGTCTTGCTGCCCTGGCCTTTCCTGGGCTTTCAGCCAGTCCTCAAGAGGAGTTACTATCCCCCACCAGCCCCACCCAGCTCCTTGATGGTTGGTGTTAGGAGGTCTATACTAGGAAGCAGTGTAGGGTCCAGCCTGCCAGAGGTCGCAACAAGAGTTTGGGGGCCATTTCTCTAGTGATGTTCCAGCATTGTTTGAGCACCAGGGAACACTTGGGGGGACTGGCCTGAGGAGGAGTGGGGTATAGGTGGAGGGAGGGAGCTGGGGCAGGCCCGTCCTTCACTTTGCCGTCTCTTTCTGTTGGGCTTCTCCCAGTTCATGGTTTTTGTATGTTTTGTTTCTTTATCTTGCTTCCTGCTGCTCATGTGCCCCCACGCTGTCTCCCTGCAGGCTCTCAGTCCCACATAACTATATGAGGTTGAGTTGCTGTTTGTATAATTTTTTCTTAAGTTCCATCTTTATTATATTTTAGGGCCCAGGGATCATCCTGATATTGTTGATTCATTTATGCAACTCCTGGCACAGGTGTGTTTTAGTTTTATTCATTCACGTTCTGTTCTCTCTCTTTCTCTTTCTCTTATGTTGGAATTCAATTTAAGCCTATTTTTAGCTTTCTGTTGACAAATTTTTTTTTCTGTTCAGTTGAATAGAGTTTCTTCATCTGTTTCCGTGGAAGTTGACAACCCAACATCCTCCTTTAGTGCCCCTTTGCCTCAAGTAGCTCAGTCTTCTGCAAGGACCAGGGAGAGGCTGAACCCTGAGGGAGGGAGCTGGGCTGGCCTGGGGGAGGAAGGGTGGTGACTGTGACCAGCAGCTCCTGAATGGCTGGATTACCCAAGAAGTTCAGGGGTAGGGCTGGAGTTGAAGGGCCTGGGGTTCATTGTCCCCGTGCTCCTGCCGGGAACTCCTGCCTCAGTGCCCCCAGCCTGCTCCTGAGAGGTAGGCTGGGAGGTGCTCCAAAGAGAGGGGCCGAAGATGAATGTGCTGCAGTAGAGCCCAGAGCCGGGCTTTTGGAGAGGTTGTGCCGCTGCTGGGAGGTGGGGAGCATTTGACACCATGTCAGGATGTGTTTGTGTGTGGTGTGTGCTTAAAAGTGTTGGACCTTATTTTGTATGTTTTGACTCTGGTTTGGAATGGCAACAGAAATCACCTAACTGCTGTAAGTGGTAGGTGTATTGTATCTGGTGTTGGAGTAAGTGTGCGGTTGAAGTGCAGACGTGGGCATTGATGTGTATTGTACATTGATGTGTGTTGTGTGTTTTGTGTTGTTTGTTGATGTGTGTTAGACATCGATGTATTTTGGGCATTGACGTGTTGAGCTGTGGGAGTGTGGAAGGAGCAGTAGGGGAGGGGTTCTGTGTGTTGGGGGCTCCTGTGGATTTGGTTATATGATGTTTCTTTGCTTAATCGTTCCACAATTATTTATTGAGTTAATACATGCTTGGTACTCTGCTAAGTGCTGAGGATATAATAGTGAACAAAAGCAGGCATAGTGCTTGCTGGCTTGGAATTTACAGTGGGCGGGGGGAGGTTAGAGTGAGAAGTAGGGAGTATGTTTTTGGGCCTAGATGAAAGCTGAGAGTGTTGAGTGTATTTGGATGGGTGTGTTGGGAGGGTGTAGATATGCTGGAGAACAGTAGGTAACGTAAGTTGGTGATATGAGTGTGTGGACATTGTTTGGGTGTGTAAATATGTAGTGAGCATATGTTGCAAATGTGGGGAGTGTTTGTGAGAGGTGTGATAGAGGTCTGTTTGAGGATAAGTGGGTGTTTAAAGTGAAGGTACACGTGGGGATGTTTGCACATGAGTGAACATGGGAATGGAAGGTATGTGAGGGGTTGGAGTGTTAGGGGTCTTTGTGTTATGCATTGGAGGGGTGCTGGGGAAGGGCAGTGTTTGAAGACTGCTAGAGCTGTGCAGAGTGTCTCCTGTGACCCGAGGGTTTGCTAGTCCTGTCCTGGTACCACTTGGGGTGGACCATCTGCTCCCTTTACTCCAACTGTTCCCCAGACACATGGCAGCACTGGCTCTTGGGGTTAATCTGGCTGAGAAGGACCTGGACATAGGGTGTCCTGGGTAAAAGGTGGGGCTGTGGATCCAGGGCTCCTACCCTACCTTCCCTCTTCCTGAGCAGCAACTGGAGGGTACCTGAGGAATGCAGGTGGGACATGGGAGGGGGGACTGATGGACTGGGAGCTCTGTGTCCAACTGCTATCTCTTCTGCCTGCTGCTCCTTTAACCAACCTGGGAGGCCTCATCTGCCTTTGCGAATCAAGATGAAGTCACTGCTAGCTACCTGGAGCCTGCAGGAGGTCCAGCCCTGCTTGAGTGGTGGGGCAGAGGAGCTTTTTGCTCAGGAGTGACTTGCTGCCTAAGATTTTTGCATTGTGACCCCCTGCCCCAACTTCTCTAACATAAACCTGTGCATTCATGTATACAAACATATACATAGTATCACTTGGGCTGCTCCTCTTCTGACCTACTGGACTCTGGGGTGGTCTGGGTTCTCCAGAAATGGCTAGGTGGCTGATTTTGGCAGCCTCCACCTGTGATACATAGACTTGGGGTCTAGAGTGGCAGGTGAGTGGGGGGATGGCCCTTGGAGCTGGCTGGGGCTGGGCTTACCAGCTCCACCTCCTGCAGGCTCTGAAACGGAAGCCAGATTTGTTCCTGTGTGAACGATTGGATGTCAAAGCTATATTCCAATGTGGTAAGTGGGGCAGGTGGACAGGTGGGCCTGGGCTTCCCCAACCCCTGGATCCTCTGGTCCCATCTGATCTGCCTCTGTCTCTTCCACAGCTGTGCTGGCCCTCAAGTTCCCTGAGGCACCTACGGTCAAGGCCTCCTGTGGCTTCTTTGTGAGTCCTTTGCTGACCCCCGCCACCTCCATACCTAGCCCTGCCCTACACAGGACTCTAGAGGGTAGGGGTGTGTTGCTGTTGTTGTTACGTGCAACAACTCATAACAACCCCTCCTTGGGTTTCCGAGGCGATATCATTACAGAAGTAGATGGCCCAACCTTCTTTCTGAGGAGTGGCTGGTGTGTTTGAACCACCAGCCTTCTGGTTATCAGTCAAGTGCCTTAGGCACTACGCTACCAGAGCTCAGGTCTTATTCTTCGGGTGAGGTGGGAAGGAGCAGGGGCTGATGGACCTCTCCATCCTCTGTAGACAGAGCTGCTGCCTCGGTGTGGGGAAGTTGAACCTGTGGGAAAGGTGGTACAAGAGGATGGCCGTATGCTGCTTATAGCAGTGCTAGAGGTAAGAGAGAGTAGGAGGAGTGGGATGGGATTGGAGGTGGCCCTCCCTGTTGAGGCAGCTGGCTTTCTGGGAAATGCACGACCTTGGCTCCCTAAACTCCCTGATCCCCTGTTTCTTCCTTGATTAAATGGCTGAGTTATTTGGGTCGCTACGAGGATCAGCTGGCTCTCAAGAAGCAGCACTCATCATGTCCAGTTTGGCTGGGGAACCATTCAGGAGGGCATGGTGTGTGGCCAGGCACCTTGCTGCAGAAGGAAGGGGCCCTGGTGGTGCTGAGAGCCCTTCTCCCTCAGGCTATTGGGGGCCAGGCCTCCCGCAGCCTCATGGATTGCTTTGCCGACATCCTGTTCGCCCTGAACAAACACTGCTTCAGCCTTCTGAGTATGTGGATTAAGGAGGCACTGCAGCCACCTGGTTTTCCCTCTGCCCGCCTCAGCCCTGAACAGAAAGACAGTTTCAGCCAGCAGATCCTTCGGTGAGCACAGCTTGGGTGGGCTTGGGCTCAGGGTAGAAAGGAGGAGGAGGTGGAGGTAGTAGATAGTGCTAATCTGCTTTCCCTTCCCTCCTTCAGTGAGCGAGTGAACAAGAGGCGGGTGAAGGAGATGGTAAAGGAGTTCACACTGCTGTGCCGGGGGCTACATGGCACAGACTACACAGCTGACTACTGAGGGGCATGCCCCATGCACCTACCCCTCCTCGCCCATCTCCTTACCCAAAGAGTAAACCTGGATCCTCACTACTGCCTCTGTTTTCTTTCTGCTGCCACCAGCACCTAACTGGGTGACTCCAGAAGGCCAGTGGGGTAGATAGGAGGAGGCGGGGTGTCAGGCTTGGTAGGGAGGGGTACTCTCTGGTTCCTGCAGTAGAAGAGGCACTCTGTAGCCAAGCTGCCTAGGCTACTAGAACTGGTCAGAATACCACTGTTGCCCGGGGGGGGGGGGCAACAGTAGTAAGATCAGCCATCTTTCCCCCATTAAATTAGTCCCAAAGTGTGGGCATGCATGCATCCGTCCAGTAATTGTACTAGGTCCCTAGTCCTGCCCTGCCTTGTTCTGCCCTGAACAAAGGCTGATCTCGCCCATAGCTACCGTGCTAAGTTGAGAGAATGGGACCTCTGAGGAAAGGCTGCATGGAGGAATTTAATTTCTGATGGGATTTGGAGGTTTTTTAGGTAGAGGCAAAGGCCTGTGTCAACACCTGGGCTGGAAGTGGGGTGGAGCTGGGTCCAGTTGGGAGAGGAGAAATGGAGCAGAGCTTGAAGTACAGAATGGGTTTCTAGTAAGGGATTGTAGAGGAATCCACACTTGCACATGGCTGAGGAGAGCTATGTTGTTGTTGTTGTTATGTGCCGTCAAGTCGGACCCGACTCATAACCACCCCTCCTTGGGTTTCCAAGGCAGTATCACTATGGAAGTAAATTGCCCAACCTTCCTTCCGAGGAGTGGCTGGTGGGTTTGAACTGCCAGCCTTCTGATTAGCAGTCAAGTCCCTTAGGCATTATGCTACCAGAGCTCCTGAGGAGAGCTATAGAAAATGGAGTTGAGTTTGGGAATGGGGGAGGCATCATGGGCACCAGAGGAAGAAGGCAAGAGTTAGTGTTGTTTGTGTAGCCCTTGGCTCCCTACCTCTATCCAACATGGAATAGGCTTGGTCAGTACCAGGGACAGCTCCTGAACGCTTGCTGCTCTCATTCCTTAGAAGGGTTGTCTCCCTTTCTGTCTCCTTGGCCATAATTTCACCTACCTCTCAGCCACTTTCGTCCTGAAGAGGAGAACTGGGTTCTCCCCACTTCTACCTTTGAGTCTTGAATCTCTGCATGTGGAGGGGGGAGCTAGTTACTCCCACATTCATCCCATTCCTATTCCTTTCGCAACCTTTCTACAAATTCCGTGACCTCCACTCTTCCTCTTGGCTCAACTTCTCCCATGCCATCCAGCTTCTGTTCCCCTCTGCCATCTGCCATCCCCTGAAACCACTGTGTCCCACTTCCTCTAACCCTCCTGAGTCCCATTCTCACTTTACTTTTTTTTAATTGTGATTTGGGTGAAAGTTTACAAAGCAAATTCATTTTCCATACAGCAGTTCATACACATTTTGTTTCATGCAATTGACTGCAATTCCCTACAATGTAACAGCTCTCTTACCACGTCCTCCCTGTAGTGATCTCTTCCCTGTGTCCTCTTCTATGCAGTCCTGCTCCCTGAGCTATCTCCCTGTGTAAATACTGATCTTCTGTTCTCCCATGACTGATCATTCTAAGGAGTGTATCTACCTGATGTAAATGTTCACCCTGTATATGCCTGTCTATTATTTGGCTGGAAGCCATGGGGGTTCAGTTCCAGACCTGAATGGTCCCTAGGGGCTAGTTTCGGAGGTCTCGTCAGTCTCACTTTACTCTTAATTTATCATTTCTTCTGAGATATGTGGAGATGTTTCACATACTTCTTCTAGTCCTTTGCTCACACTGCATGGTATCTGGGTGTCTCCTCCCTTCCTGCCACTGAATGTAGCATATATAAGCTAGGACAACGAGAGGTCTAAAGCCCAGTTTCTGAAATCAGATAGACCTGGGTTTGATACTGATTGTGCCACTGCCTTGCTGTGTCTGCCCAGATGGGTAGTTAACATCTTGGTAAAGTAGGATAAGTCTCATCTGTAAATTAGGATGAATCTTGCACCGGAGACTAAGCTACAAGAGTGTGAAGCCTGGTGAGCAGTAAGTGCTCACTGCCTGGTAGACTGCTGTGAGTGTAGTAGCAAATGTTTTCAGTATGTGTGATACAAGAAGGACTATCTTGTAAAGTTTTATATATAAATTAATAGGATCCTCACAACAGTCCTCCTAAGAGGTACTACTTTTACAACTCCTATTCTGCAGATAAGCAAACGATCACAGAGAGGTTAAGTAATTTTTCTAAGACAGTAACTAAGTGGCCAAACCAATCATTGTTCAAACCCAGGCAATTTAGCACTTGACTTGAAAATTATTCAGTGCTACGTCCCAGATAATAAGTGCGCATTAAGTGTTTAATAGTGTTCGGCGGATAGGAGCTCCTCAAATGGGAGCAGTTTTTTCCAGAGAGTCGCAGGTGTCCGTGAGGATCAGAGGCCCGCCGAACCGGAAAACTTCCAGCGCCCTGAGGAGCCCCGAGAGGACTGCAACGCCCACAAGGCACCGCGCCTTCCTCCGGGGCACTTACAATGGCGTCGAACTCTGAGGCAGATCATTGGTTCTTTGTGCGTGGCTTGGTGGCGAGGATTGGAGGGCGGGGACAGTGCTGGTTTAGGATTGGTAAGCTAGCTATCAGCCCCGCCTCAAAAACCCGGAAATGATTTCCCCAGATAGGCCCATGTGTAGTAGGCAAACGAGTGTTTGGGTGGGTGGCGAGCGGGTTGTCCCAAACTTTGGCCCCCTCTGCCGACGCTACTTGACCCAGTGAGGGCTGTTTTGAGGACGTGGGGCCTGAAGCTGACCGAGAGAGGGAGGTCTCGGCAGTATCCCACCCTCAAGCTGTCCCCCATGGAGTCTACGTTCTGCAGCCCCGCGGAGGCGGCGCTACAGCGAGAGGCGGACGCCGCAGGGCTGCTTACTCCTCATGAGGACTTGGACCGAGTGTATGAGCTGGAGCGAGTCGTTGGATTTCTTCGCGATGTGGGGTGTCAGCGGGTGAGGACAGGCCTGGAAGGGGTGGTTCATATCTCTGATGTTGGGTCTTCCTGAGAATGGGGATCTTGTGAAAATGAGGATTTCTGGGTGGGTGCTCTGGAGGAGGGGATTTGAATTTGAAGGTCGGAAGATCGGATAGCGTCTTCCCAGTAAAGAGCGCCTAGGGGTTGGGGAGGGGAAGAGGCCATCCTGACCCTTTGGTTTATGCTTACAGGTGGCCTTGCAGTTCCCTGATGGACTACTGGGAGATGCTGGGGCCGTGGCTGCACGACTGGAGGAGGTCACAGGGTCAAAGATGTTCATTCTGGGAGACACGTCCTATGGCAGGTGTGAACTTGGACTTGAGGATTGGGGTGAGGCAGGCCTAGGGATCCAGGGCTCCCCTTGAAGTCTGCCCCCCAATGTTTGTTTTTTACTTGGTGATGACGATTGCCTTCTGACTTAGCTTTCTTATGTAATCGGTGTCTTTCTTTCACTGATTATGTCTCCCATTGGTAACAGCAATTCTCTTCCTAATAGGAACTATTCTCACTGATGGTCTCTTCCCTGCAGCTGCTGTGTGGATGTGTTGGGTGCTGAGCAAGCTGGAGCTCAGGCTCTTGTACATTTTGGCCCCGCTTGCTTGAGCCCTCTAGCCCGCCCTCTGCCTGTTACCTTCGTCCTTGGTCAACGTTCTGTGGCTTTGGAGCTCTGTGCCAAGGCCTTTGAGGCCCTGTACCCGGATCCCACAGCACCTGTGGTGCTGTTGAGTGAGCCAGCCTGCTCCCATGCCCTGGGTGAGAGATCATGCATGCAGGAAGGGTGGGTCAGCTGCTGTGTGTCTTAATTTCTCCCTTTTTAGTATACTACTCACATAGAGCTCTTGATATGGGATTGGCTTCACTCTTTACCTTTGGGCTACATTCAGTCTCCTGGGGATGGAGGGGCTCCTACTTTGCCAGACCCTACCCCTGACACAAGTTCCTTCTCCCATAGAGGCCTTGGCTACTCTCCTGTACCCCCGGTACCTGGACCTTCTTGTCTCCAGCCCAGCTCTTCCCTTGCCAACAGGATTCCTCATTTCAGAGCCTGAACCACTGGAGTGTTTTGGACGCCGCTTCCCCTTGGCCCCAGGAAGGTGCCTGGAGGAGTATGGTGCCTTCTATGTGGGAGGCTCTGGGGCCAGCTCTGGCCCTGACCTTGATCCAGACCTGAGTCGACTCCTCTTGGGCTGGGCACCAGGGCAACCCTTCTACTCTTGTTGCCCAGACACAGGGCGGTCTCAGGATGAGACTGCCCGGGCTGGGCAGCTAAGGGCACGCAGATACTACCTGGTGGAGCGGGCCAGAGATGCCCATGTGGTGGGGTTATTGGCAGGCACATTGGGTGTAGCCCGCTACCGTGAGGCCCTGGCACACTTTCGGAACCTAACACAGGCTGCTGGTAAGCGTAGCTATGTGTTTGCCCTGGGGCGGCCCACTCCCACCAAGCTTGCCAACTTCCCTGAAGTGGACGTCTTTGTGCTTTTGGCGTGTCCTCTTGGTGTCCTGGCCCCCCAGCCTTCAGGTAGCTTCTTCCGACCTGTGTTGGCACCATGTGAGCTGGAGGTTGCCTGCAACCCTGCCTGGCCACCTCCCGGGCTGGCCCCTTACCTCACACATTATGCAGACTTGCTGCCAGGTGAGTGGTGGGGCACTACTTGAACTGGGAACACTTGGAAGTGTACGGATGGGAGAGCCAATATGGATCTTCTTTGTCCATCTTTTCCAGGCTCTCCCTTCCATGTGCCCCTCCCACCACCTGACTCGGAGCTGTGGGACATGCCAGATGTGTCACTCATTACTGGGGATCTCCGACCTGCACCTGCCTGGAAGCCATCAAATGCTCCTGGGTGCTCAGCCCTGACCTCTCGGCCCCAGCTAGAATTAGCTGAGAGCAGCCCTGCAGGTGAGTGTGCCATGTCTTCACCCCTGCTGAACTCTTGCCCCAGATTCAATCCACTCAGCCTGAGCTCCTCTTCCCCTGCAGCTTTGTTCCTTAGTTCTCGGACCTGGCAGGGGCTGGAGCCTCACCTGGGTCAGACGCCAGTGACGGGAGCTGTGAGTGGAAGACGAGGAATCGCCATTGCCTATGAGGATGAGGGAAACAGCTAATAACCATATGGGGCCAGAGACACAGATGGACTAATGAATCACTGCGACAGCCTTTGGTGTTCCTGCACCAATCCCCTCACTCCCCTGCCAGGATCTTTGAAGAAGATTGGATAGAGAAAGGGCAGGCAACCCCTCCTTTATAGGAGCCAGCTCTTTCTTGTCCTAGCACTGTCCAAGACTCAACACATATTGGTTTAGTAAATACCTGTTGATTAACTCTTTGGAAAAAGGGCTTAGGGCTTCCCTGTGGCCTTCGGAGTTCATCTGTCCTACTGGGAGTAGACCAGGACCTCTGGCCAGTTCTAGTTCCTGGACTGTAGTTGAGGATCTGCCCTTATCAAGAGGCAGGTACTAGATGGTCTAGACCAGGGTTTCTGAACCTCACCACTGTTAACAGTTTGGGTCAGATAATTCTTTGTTGAAAGGGGCTGTCCTGTGTATTGTAGGATGCTCACCATCATCCTTGGCCTCTCCCAACTAGGTGCCAGTAACCTCTCCCCCTCCAGTTGTGACAACCAAAAATGTCACAAAGACATTGACAAATGCCCCCTGTGGGGGTAGAATTGCCCCCTAATTGCAAATCACTGGTATAGACCTACGCTGTCCAATATCATAGCCAGTAGACATATATGGTTATTTAAACTTAATTTTAAGTTTTAAGTTAAAATTGGTGATTCAGTTTGTCAGTCACTAGTCAATATTCCCAGTGTTTAAATAGCTACATGAGAGATCCGCATAGCTATGGAACATTTCTATTATCACAGAAAGTTCTGTTGGATAGCACTGGCCGGCGCTGACTCTTGATTTGTTTCTCAGGGAGTTCCCAGAAACTTGAATAAACCAGATACTTTCCCTGTAGTGTTTGATGAATAAACACTATAGTTCCTCCACAGATCTGTATGTAGAGCAGTAAATTGAATTTGACCTGATTCCTGTCCTCACAGTGTGGCTGGGGGAGAGATGGTTAAACAGGCTATTAGCAAACAGTGAAACAGTACAGTCTGAGAAGGCAAGTAGCCCCTGGGATAGTAGGAGCCCAGAGGCCAAAACCAAACCAAACTCACGGCCATCGGGTCAACTCCGACTCATAGCAACCCCCATTGGGTTTCCAAGGCTGTAAATCTTTGTGGAAGTAGATCACCCCATCTTCTTCTGCAGAGTGACTGGTGGGTTTGAACTGCTGACTTGGTTAGCAGCCAAATGCCTTAGCTACTGCGTCACCAGAGGAGGCTTCCTAAAGAGGGTGACACCTAAGCTGTATCTCTTGAAGGAAGAATAATTGTTGGGAGAAAGAGAGTGAAAAGGACACTTTAGCAGAGTGCCACTGCTTAAACACAGGTATGAACCAGTGTGAATGCTTCAAGTAAAGTCAAGTTGCTGGACCCTAAGGTTTGAGAGAGGTTAAGTGAAGAGATACCTCTTGAGGATGAAGATGAAAAAGGGAAATGTGGTCTCTGTCTCAGGGATACCCAGTCTCATGGTAGAGACAGACCTGTAAACTGACCATAGTAACTGGGACAAGGTGGGCACTGGTTATGTATTCTGTAAATATGTACTGAGCACCCTTTGTGTACCAGGAACTGGAAATAAACAGTGAGCTCAAGGAAAATCCTTCCACGGTGCTTAAATTCTCATGGGAGAAGATAGGTAACCAATATAAAATACTGAGTATGCCAAATAGTGATAAGTACTATGGAGAAATAGCTGGGAAGGTGCATAGGGAATGTTGTAACGGAGGTTCAATATTAAATACGATAGGGAAAACCTTTTGGAAAAGGTATTATTTGAGCAAGGAGCTCTGGTAGCATAATGCCTAAGGCACTTGACTGCTAACCAGAAGGCTGGCGGGTCAAATCCACCAGCCACTCCTGGGAAGGAAGGTTGGGCAATCTACTTCTGTAGTGATGCTACCTTGGAAACACAGGGAGGGGTCGCTATGACTTGAGGGCACATAACAACAACAACAGCATTTGAGCAAAGACTGAAAGGAAGTTAACGGAGTGAGCTAGGGGTGGTGATGAAAGGAGAGGACAAGTGCAGGGGCCTTGAGGTGGGGATATGGCTAGCATAGTCAAGGACTAGCAAGGAGGGCAGTTCAACTATTGAAGTTGGGGTGAGTAAGGGATGAAGTTGAGGTATGGGGGAATGGGTACCCTCATAGGGTGAGGCCGAGTAGATCATTGTAAGGACTTTAGATTTTATTCTAAGTGAAAGAGAAGCCAGTTTAAACAAGGGAGTGAGATAACCTAGGTTTTATAGCCAAGTTTTACAGGTCTTGCCAAGGTCATGGGAGCCCAGAGCAGGCCCACAACCCTGACTTTGGGTTAGGGGAGGCTGCTGAGGGAAATGGTTTCCAAGCACCAGTAGATGTTAGCCAGGCAGTGGGGTGAGCAAGAAGAAGAGTGCTCCGGCAGAGGAAACAATACAAACACCTTGAGAAAGAATATGGCACCTTCGTGGAACTAGGTAGAATAGAGTGGTAGGAAGACAGGGCAGCCTGAGGGGTAGGCAGCGGCGTGGAGGCCAAGCTAAGGAGGCTGAACAGACCCCTGTATAAAGCAGGACTGGTGGACCAAAACGAGGTGGAGTACCGGGACTGAGAAAGAGCAGGCTCAGAGAGGCACGAGGGGAATTAGCCAGAATTCGAGGTACTTGGTAAGAGTCGGAACTAGGAGGAGGACTACGGGGCTGCGTCCTTGGCGGGCGCCTACAACAACCATAATCCTCAGCGCCCTACTGTTCCAGCGTCGCCATGTTCGAGAGGGGCGGCGACGCTGCGCAGGCCCCGGCGCGTGGTCACGTGGTGCCGGCGCCTCACGTAGGTGAATCAGGTGATGCTTTAGGGCGGGCAGAGAGATTGCGGGGTCGACGGTGGACGTGGGGACGCGGTTTTAGCTCTGGCCCCACCGACTGGATCCCCGCTGTCGTTGCCGCCATGACGGGGCTCGCGCTTCTTTACTCTGGGGTCTCCGTGGCTTTCTGGGCTTCCATGATTGTCGTGGGTGAGGCCCGGCCCTGGCGGGATGGGAAAGGGGGGGCGGGGGTAGATCGGTGTAGTGCTGTCAGGGCTGGAGCCTAGCGGGGAAATGGGGTGCCGGGATACTGGGCCGTAGGGCGGGCTCTGTCTTCCGGGCTTCGGGATTTGCTTCACGCCAGAGAAGGCTGCTGACCCCGCAGAGGAGACTCAGATCTCCAGCTGTTGATAGAGGGGCGCGGGTAACAGGTGTCGGGACACACAGGAGGAGCGCTAGTCCCTTTTGTCATTATTGCCATTCTCCCCCGCCTCACTGCTGTCGTTCTTTTCTT
The DNA here is from genome assembly GCF_000298275.1 of Orycteropus afer afer. Lineage (NCBI taxonomy): Eukaryota > Metazoa > Chordata > Mammalia > Tubulidentata > Orycteropodidae > Orycteropus > Orycteropus afer. The sequence continues at coordinate 1,661,056 of NW_006921957.1, forward strand.
GCTTCTGACCGGCCTTCTTGGGTCACGAGCCGGCTGCTCCAGTTCCTCTTCCCGGTCGTTTGCTCCACCGCCCCCAGCTTGTTGGGTAAACAGCGGTTCGGGCTGGGCCGGCAGGATCTGGTGGGGTTGCCAGGGCTCTTGCTCCCTCCTTTACTTAGGTTCAGGCCTGCCAGGTGGTGTGCTTGCTGAGGGGCTCAGTCTGGGAGACGATGTTACTGAGGGAGACATGGCACTGAGGGAGTGGTTGGAAATGGAGGCCTGAGCAGAGGAATCTGTATAGACAGCCACATTGTCACCTGGGATTGGGCCTGAGGACTCCCCCCTGACTTGGGTATAAACAGACTTTTAAAGAGGTGGCCTTTCAGCTGGGCAACTCCTTATGTAGGTTGAGGAACTTCTCTCTAGAGAGCAGCCCTTAACCCTTTTTTTCTCACCACTACAGGAATCTGCTACACCATATTTGACTTGGGCTTCCGCTTTGATGTGGCATGGTAAGGGAGGGCAGAGATAGGATTCCCCTAGGAGTTTCCTTTCTGCAGTTTTTGCTTTTCTCTGGTCTGAGTTCCCTTCTCTAGGTTCTCCTCATCTCCCCACCTCCATTTACTCAATGAAGTTTGTTGTCTCAAAATCCAGGACTTGGAGTGGGGGAAGGAGGCTGTGAATTTTGTGCTCTGTTCCCAGGCCTGAATTGTTTTCCTCCCTGCCCCCACACCAGGTTCCTTACAGAGACTTCCCCCTTCATGTGGTCGAACCTGGGCATTGGTCTAGCTATCTCCCTGTCTGTGGTTGGGGCAGCTTGGTGAGTATTGGAGTTGTGGGGCTGGGGAGAGGGGCTAGTCATGGGAGGTGATGTCATTGGGTCCTTAGTCATCTTGGGAGTAGTAACAGCTGGGGTTCTGCTCACCCTTTTCCTACCCTTCCACCAGGGGCATCTATATTACAGGATCCTCCATCATTGGGGGAGGAGTGAAGGCCCCCAGGATCAAGACTAAGAACCTAGTCAGGTAAATATAAGAGCCCTCAGAGAATGGTGAGACTCACATGCATTGGGAGCTGTCTGTTAGACCTGACATGCTGCTCCTGACCAGCCTCCTGATGGGGTAGGATGTTGAGGGTGGAAAGGTTGCTGGGGACTCTTTGGGGAGGAAGGTTGTTTTTTTTTTTTTCCAACTCTTAATCTCTCCAACTCCCCTCCCCCACCACTACCACCACCAGCATCATCTTCTGTGAGGCTGTAGCCATCTACGGCATCATCATGGCAATTGTCATTAGCAACATGGCTGAGGTATGGAGGACTCGGATGGCAGTGGGCATCATATTCTAGTGTGTTCTGCCTGATGTTTAGAGATTGGGGGTGGTGGTGTCATAAGGAGTAGTTTCTGATTACTGCTTCCCTTAGCCTTTCAGTGCCACTAACCCCAAGGCCATCGGCCATCGAAACTATCATGCAGGTAGGTGGGTATGTGAAGGTACAAAGCTGGGCTTCACACTTGCTTCCTGCCCCTACCCCAGCTTAGACTCTTCATTTTGATATTCTCTTGCCTACTGTGGTTTGCTTTGCAGAGTTAAGGTGGTGGTTGGCCCTGTTAGTCCATGTTGGGCCCTTATCTTCATCTCCCTTGTGCCAGAGTAAGCTTCAATCTCCCTCCTCCCCCATTCCTACAGGCTACTCCATGTTTGGGGCTGGCCTTACGGTAGGCCTGTGTAACCTCTTCTGTGGAGTCTGCGTGGGCATCGTGGGCAGTGGGGCTGCCCTGGCTGATGCTCAGAATCCCAGCCTCTTTGTAAAGATTCTCATCGTGGAGATCTTTGGCAGCGCCATTGGCCTCTTTGGGGTGATCGTCGCAATTCTCCAGGTGCTAAATCCCCCCAGAGATCCTCTGTATTCTTGCCCCCCAACCAGCTCCACTGTCTTTCTGGATGAGTAGCAATACCCCTCTTTTCTACCTGTAACCATAGAAATCCCAAACTGTTCTTTCCATCTCCTTCTCATTTTCTGATTTTCTTCTTTTGACACTATATTTTTTTGTCTGATCCAGTGTCATTGACACATGTCGTTTTTCCCGTTTTGTGTCTATATATCTTTTTCTCATCAGTCTCTTTCTCTTGTCTGTCGTTTTCTTTCTTTTTTTTTTTTTGTCATTTTCTTCCTGTCTTCTTTCTATACTTACCTGGGGACTAGACTGGGTTAGGGTCTTGTTTGTGTCTATATGAGTATGTCTCTTGTGTTTTACTCAGCATTTTAGGACCTGTGGATATCTGTGCCTGTGATGTGCCTGTCAAGTAGGACAGCATGTCTGAATTGTGTGTGTCTTGCCTGACAATGACTGTGTGGATTTGTGACCAGTTTTCTCTGTCTGTCCCATAGTCTAATTATGACTGTCTCACTGTTGTTCATCTGTATTTGTCTGTCACAGTGTGTCCATCCTGGTCCAGTTATCTATCTGTTGTGTCTGTGCCTGCAGTTGTGGGTTTGCTAGGTCTGACTTCTGTCATTTGTCACTGTTTCTGTCTGATTTCTCTTTTTCTTGTTTTGCAGACATCCAGAGTGAAGATGGGTGACTAGATGATCAGTGATATTAATTTATTTATTTGTGATATTCCTCGGATAGCTGGAGCTGTGCCCCTTAGCCTTTCAGGGAGCTTGATGTTCAGGGTTCTCTCTGCACTCACCTTTCACTGCCTGTCGACTGGGAGGCACTGCTTGGTGGATCCTCCCTGTGGGAAGTGGGTTGCTGACAGCTGTGTATGCAGTTGTGCCCTGGGCCCCCTACATACATCTCCACCCATTTACCCAGTGTTTGTGAAATAAATGTGATACTTGTCCGCATTAGTGCATCTTCTGTTGCCCTCCTGCGCCACCTGCTTTCACAAAGGAGGAGTAAACAGCCCACTGCCAACTTTCTGACTCTGTGCACACCTGCTCTATTCTGAACAGTTATTTCCTCAGTGCTGGGCTGAAGACTCTAGGCCCTGAACATCCTTGTTGACTGGAACAAGGGCCTCGGGGGATGTAGCCTCCTGGTGTGTTGGTGCCTGGGGTCCTCCCAGCTCCATATCCTTAAGGCCTTTTCTGCTAGACCCAAAAGGTCTTAATTGCATCTAATTACCTGGCCATCTTCAGGCATCCATTACCCCCTACCCCTATGGTACTCAAAACCCACTCATCTCTGCCTCTCTAGTGTTGGTCTTGTCCACTGCCCCTCACTTCCAAGCAACCTCTTGTTCTAGGGCCCCCGTCTAGCTCCTCCCTCTCCTATCAATTTTCTTATTTTCTCCTACCTCACCCTTTGTTAACTCTGGAAGCCCCAGCCACCTTCAGGTCTCTTCTACATACTCCTGTCCACACGTTTAAGGGTCCTGCCCAACCATCAGCCTCTCTGAAACGACGCTTTAACCATGCCTCCATGAGTTGATAAATCCCTGACCTCCTTGCCCTGATATGCTCAATCTTCAGGGCCCCCCCCCTCCTTTTGCTGAGTTGGCGCTTCAATCCCAAAGCCTCACCCTCTCTTTCCCGCCAGCCTCCGGTCCGACCTCAAATCCAATCTCTTTCATGACCCTGACCAAGTTCTTAACGCCCTTCCCTGGTCCTGTGCAGCCTCTGCCGCCGCCTGGCCACCGGCAGGGGCGGG
>NW_006921957.1:1664923-1673409 GCF_000298275.1 Orycteropus afer afer
GGGACGCGGCCCCGGGGCCGCGGGGACCGCTGACCGGGCGGCAGGAGTCGGCGGGGCCGGGCCATGGGGGACACAGCCGTTCGCAGCTGCCGGAGCCCGGAACCCAGCCCGAGTCGGAGCGGCGCCCCCTGCTGAGCCCCAGCTCCGGGTGAGAGGAGAGCGCGAGCGACCCCCAGCCCAGGGTCCCCTGCTTCCAGATCCAGCCCCGCGAGGGGCACCCAGAACGCGGCCGGGTAATCCCAGCCCCAGACCGGGTGAGGCGCTGGCGGCCAAACCCTGGCCTGGGTTTACCCCCATCCCACTTCCATCCTTTGGCTTCCCTCCGGGGCTCCTCTGCCAGCCCCCAGCGAGCCTCCCTTATTGTCCTCGCGCGCCCTAACATCGTGTCGCGGCGAGGCGCCCGGTTCACGTTTCCCCGTTGCCTCGGTCCCACTCCCCAAATCCCTGCCCCCCCCCCAGGTTCCACACCCACTGGGTCTTGTCACCCTCCCCCATCCTGGGGTGCCACGTGTTCAGGCCGCTCAGGCTTCCAGCCCCGCCCAAACGCACCCCTCAGCCTGGCCGCCAGTCTGACCCAGAACCCCTGGCCCAGAGGGAGGAGCGGAATGTTTGCACGTGGGTCCGGGTGTGAGCTGGCCAGCAACCTGTATGTATGACTGTGTAAGTCTAAGACCAGGGGCTTTCTTTGTGAGTATGGGACCGTGTTACTTCCTGTGGCTATGTAGTTTTCGGTGTGTCTTTGAGTGTGGGTGACAATAGCTGGGACCAGGAGTGCCCGTGTGATTCTGTGTGTCTGTGAGTGAGATTCGTCTTGCTCCCTAAAGCACTGCCAGAAGTGCCCAGAAGTGATTGCTGCTTTGTTAGAACCACAATTGGAGCCAATGCCTAGGCCAGACCCCTTCCTGCCAGGCTAAGTGCCCCGCCCCTGTCTCAACCGCCGCCCAGGTGTCTTCTTTCTCAGAATCAGAACCAGCAGTGCATGGCAGGCCTCAAGAGTGTTCCTCCCAGCCCCATGGGGGCTGGGCCTTGAGGTCTTAGAGATGAGGGGCTATATTTTGGTCTGTTGCTCCATTGGGAAGAGATCCCATAAGCATCCTGCTTATATCTGGGCTGCACTGGACCATCAAGGTGCTCAGGGCCACTTCCCAGCCTGGTCCCAGGTGGCCTGGCCTTCTTGTCCCTGGAACCTGCCGGACAAACCACTTCCCATATGAAAGGAGTAAATGAAGTCATGAGTTTAAAGTGCTCCTGCATAGTAGGTACCTGTTAATGGTCTCCCTTTGCTGATAGTGCTACCTTGTCATGTATCTGTTCTCTGGGGCACAGGTGCACATGTGGGTCTGTGGGTAAACGCATTTGCTTGTTTATGAGCCAGTGTGAGCAGAGTTCGCATGTTTGTATACATGTTCCTCGGAAGAACATGGTGGAATGTTTGTGGCCTTGTGCTAAGGGTATGTTGAGTGTGAGGGTGTGTGAGGCTATATTTGTATGTGTATTTATACTTGTGTGTGTATGTGTGTAAGAGAGGATGAGAAATTTAAGTGTTCTTTAGTATTTAGGTGTGTCTGAAGGCGTATAAGTATTGCATTGTCAGTGGCTGTGTGTCTATGTGTCTACTTGTGGGTAGGATGTGAGTGTGGGGATATGAGCAGGTAAGTGTGAGGCTGTGTGTGTCCATGAGTGTGAACAGCTGGGCAAGAGGTGGGTGGGTAGCCTTGCACATCCTCCCCTAACCTGCAGGGTCTGTTTCTCTCCCTACTCAGGCCGGCAGCCAGATGCCTGGGCCCATTGGGCCGGCTGGTGGCCACCTGCGGGATGAGCAGGCTGCTGGGGGGGACGCTGGAGCGCGTCTGTAAGGCTGTGCTCCTGCTCTGCCTGCTGCACTTCCTTGTGGCCGTTATCCTCTACTTTGACGTCTACGCCCAGCACCTGGCCTTCTTCAGCCGCTTCAGTGCCCGTGGCCCTGCCCATGGCCTCCACCCAGCTGCCAGCAGCAGCACCAACTGCTCTCGGCCCAACGCCACTGCCCCCAGCTCTGGCCTTCCTGAGGCTCCCAGTGCCAGGCCTGGCCCCACGGTTCCTGTCCTGCCACCTTGTCCTGACTTGCCGCCTGGCCTTGGTGAGCCTGCAGGGTGGGGCCTCCACCATGGTAATAGGAATGGGAAGAAAGTCTCATCAGTTTGACTTGGGGAATGGAGTCTTGATCCATGGGAGTGCCAAGGGTCCAGGTCTGTCGTAAGAGGGCTGTTCCTGGGGATTCCTTTGCCCATCATCATGCTGGGGGAGGAGCTGGTCTCCCTGGATTATGGCTAAGGCTCTGATTCCTACACCGTCCTGCCTGCAGTGGGCCGACTGTTGATTGAGTTCACCTCACCCATGCCACTGGAGCGGGTGCAGAGGGAGAACCCAGGCGTGCTCCTGGGCGGCCGCTACACACCACCTGACTGTACCCCAGCACAGACGGTGGCAGTCATCATCCCCTTTCGTCACCGGGAGCACCACCTGCGCTACTGGCTCCACTATCTGCACCCCATCCTGAGGCGGCAGCGGCTGCGCTATGGCATCTATGTCATCAACCAGGTGTGCTGACTGTGGCCCCGACTGGGCACTAGCCACCAGGGAACCTGTGTGCGCTCGTGGGGGTGCAGGGGCCCATGTGCCAGTTGGTGCATGTGTGGGGTTAGGAGCATTCGTGGGTCCATGTCTGCTTTGGTTATGCCCATATGTGATGAGCTTGTGGAGCACACGTGTCTGTGCACATAGGGAAGGTTTGTGAGTGTGTGAGGGGGTATATGTCCACCTGACATACATGCATACCAGTAGGCATGTACACGGCCTCAGCAAGCAGTAGGCCTTGTTTACTAGGCAGTCCCCACTCCATGCTGACTATGAGGAGTTGTTGAGGGCACCAAAGAGAGGGAGAGTTAGACTCTGAAAGAGGGATGGAATTTGCAGAACCCATAGGGGCATGTGCAGTCCACAGCTAAGGCCAGGAGATGCAGTTCAGCATCTAAGCCCTACTGTCGGCCTGGCCACTGGGGCCCAGAAAGATGTGATACAGGCCATCGCTGCCCACAGGTTCCCAGATGTGGATCCTTGTAGACTCCAGTAGGCTGATGGGTAGCTGAGTTGGAGCAGGGAGGTGTGGGAACATAGACCAGCCTGGTCCAGCCCTGGGGCTGGGAAGTGATAGCTGATCTGGGACTTGGGATGAAAAGGCATCATCCAACAGAGGACTGTAAGAGGCATGTGATCTAGGCAGAGAGACCTGGAGGACACAGGTTCTAGAGGGATAGCTGGTCTGTGTCTTCAGGAACTATCGGGTGAGGGGGTGGGGTTGTCCAATGTGGGGTGGGTAGTAATGATGAGGCTGGAGGAATTGGCAGAAGCCAAATCAAGAAGGGTCTTGCGAAGCATGGGAAGCAGTTGAGTTCCAGTGTGAAGGTCGTGGGGTACAATTGTAAGGTTTTACATAATGCATTATGCTTGCTTTTAGATACCGCTTTGATTGCACGTAGACAGTGGAATGGCAGAAGGATACTAGAGGCAGGGTGACCAGTTGGGAAGAGGTTACAGTGTCCAGGAAGGAGATGATAAAGGTGATTTAAGTAGGGCAGTAGCATGGAGATGAGGAGAAAGAGGTTATGCAAATGATGAAGAATGGGAAAGACAGATATCAAGGGTCTCTGTCTTAGATGTTTGCTGTGGGGATGGCTGTACCTCTGAGTGAGGTGGGGAATACAGAAGCCAGGGTAGGTCTAGGGGATGTCTGGTTCTGAATTCTTTTCTGCATGTGGTAGGTTTGAGTACCTGTGGAAAGTATAGGAGTCAGTGTTTAGTAGGCAGACAAATGAGTCTAAAGTAGGAATGAGGTCTGAGGTGGAGAGAGGGATCTGGGAGCCTTTGGTACATAGTAGTCCCTGAAACCTACCATGTCCTACATGTCCAGGGAGCATGAGGCCTGAGAGAGGAAAGCCAGCACTGCAGGGGGTTAGTGGAGAAAGAGAGGCCTGCCACAGGAGGTGAGTAGATAGGCCAGAAAGGTCCTATCTAGGAGAGCGTGGAGTACTGGAAGCCCAGGAAAAGACAGGAAAGAAGCTATGGCAGCTGTGAGCACTGCCGGGGGAGTAAGGAGGGATGTGGACAAGGAGCGTCCAGTGGATTTAGCAACAAGATGGGCACAGCAAGAGCCATTTCAGGGGCATGGTGGGGGCGGGAGCAGATTGCAGTGGGTTGAAGAAGAAATGGGATTTAAAGAAATGGAAATAGCCTGTTGGAGACAACTCTTCCTAAAAAATCTCTGCTGAGAAGGGAAGGCAAAAGGTAGGCTGGTGGCTAGAGAGATTTTTTTGTCAGATGGGAAAGAACTGAGCACGTTTATGTGTGGGAGAAACTCAGGGCTCCTGGCTGGTGAGCAAGGTCAGAAAAGGTACTGGTGAGCCAGGGGAAATGGACAGTCCTTCCAGGGGTTGGTGGCAGAGAAGGTGCAGGAGAGGAAAAGGGGAGAGCTGACAGGCCTGGGCAGCTCAGGGTTTCAGAAGGGAGCAGCTCCCACCCCACCAGGCTCAAGTGTAGCTGGTACAGACAAGGGGCCACCATTCTTTTTGCTTTAGAAGGGCTCTGCCCTCCAAGACCCTTTTCTCCAGGGGTCACTCCAGCTGAGGAGATCTTGGCTTAGTTAGGAGCCTTGTGCACAGGATCCCTGCCTCAAGGAGACCTGCCCCTGCTGCCCCATTTCTCAGGAGACTTCAGACCCCTTGTGTTGGGGATGCTCATGGCCTGTGCTGCTGTTGTTATAGGGGAGACAAGTGACTTAGCCCAGTCCTCTCTTGGTGTCAGAGGCTGCCCATGGAGTTGGATATGGGTCAGAATGAACAAGAGGGGGAAGATGCCGGAACTCAGTGCTTCAGTCCCCGTTGCTTCTGCATCTCAGAACAAGTTACATGGGGGCATTTCTTGTTCATCTTACTATGTGTCTATGCTCAGGAGATGCAAAGACCAGGGCTGCTTATCTCTAGGATCCCCACTGCCAGGCCTGGTCCAAAGGAGAGTGCCACATGGCATGTTTGAATGAATGAATGAGAGTTCTAAGTGAAAGCTTAAATGAAGCACATAGTGGGAAATGAATGTGCTGAGGTGGGGACTGGAGGTTTATCAGGGAAGCTTTTTTTTTTTTTCTTTCAATATTTTACTGCCTTTTAGGTGAAAGTTTACACAGCAAATTAGATTCCACTTTAATCTTTATACAACTTGTTTCATGCCATTGGTTACAATTTTTACAGTGTGTTAGCATTCTCATTATTTCCACTCTGTTGTGTTTCCACCGATCTGGATTCCCTTCTCGCGTTCTCATCTTTGCTTTTGGGAAAATATAAACTGTTTGGTGTCACGTAGTTAATTGTTTAAGGGGGCGTATTACTCACAGATGATATTGTTTATTTTATAAACCAATTTATTATTTGGCTAAAAGATGACCTGCAGTTCAAAGGGTATCTTAAGGCCATACTCTTGGGGGTTCCTCTAGTGTCTATTGGTCCACAAAGTCATTTTTTAGGAATTTGAATGTTCTACTTTTTTCTCCCATTCTTTCTGGGGCTTTCTGTTGTGTCTCTGGTCAGAATGGTTGGTAGTGGTAGCCAGGCACCATCTAGTTTTTCAGGTCTCAAGTTTGAAAAGGCCATGGTTCACGTGGGCTATTAGTCCCATGGATTAGTTTCTTCTGTGAGCCTTTGATTGCCTTCATTCTCTTTTGCTCCATACGAGTAGAGACCAGAGGTTGTTTCTTAGATGGCTACTCACAAGCTTTAGCCACTACTCATCAAACTAGGATGTAGAACATTATCTTTGTGAACTGTGTTATGCCAGTTGAAGAAGTTGTCCCCAGAAACTATTGCCCCAAGCCTTTCGACCTCTTAAACCAATCCCATGAGTTGTTTGGATATGTCTAGTAATCCTCCATAACTGGACCCCTCCTTGGGTTTCTGAGGCGGTATCACTACAGAAGTAGATTGCCCTTACATGGTTTGTGACATATGGATGTAGATGCAGTACACACAAACATATGCCTACAGATACACCTGTACATGCATGTACAGTTACTTGCATATGCCTTCCTGTATACATATATGCATCCATATCTACTTAAATAACCACACACATATTTTTTGGTTGTTTTTACTGTTGTTGCAAAAGTGTATATGTTAAAGCATTTACCAAAATTGTCCCTTTTTCTAGTGTACTTCTTGGTGTCTTTATTTACCTTGGTCAAGTTCTGAGTTCACCCATATTCGGGACTACCTTCCCCATCACCAAAAGTAACAAGTGTCTACTATCTAGAAAGTCATTCCCTGTCGCTCCCCCTTCCATGCCTGCTAACTGTCAAAGAACTTTGCTTTCTGTGTGTGTATCTATTCTTGACTTTTTATAATAGTGGAACTATACAGTGTTTGTCTTTTGTGATTGACCTTTTCACTCAGCATGATGTCCTCCAGATTCATCCATCCATTAACAGACTCGTCATTATTCATTATAACCAAAAACCAAACTCACTGCCATGGAGAGTTCAAAATGGAGTCGAGCCAGTGAGCAGCATGCTTTATCCCTCTGGCATCTAAGGTCTTGGAAAACTAGCCACTACAGTCCGAATTAGGAATTTTGGTGCTCTGAACAGCTCACAGAATCAGAGTATATCAAACACGGAAGAGGAGAATTATAGGAAAGGCACAGGGAAATTATTTTGGAAAGAGCTACGGGAGGAGGACGGACAGACACCCGAGAGAGGCATTGGAAACTCTTCTGGAGCAGTCACTGTGTGCCGGGCTAGGGTGCCTGCCTGAGATCCCCGAGCCAAAAGGGAGGATGCCTTATAACAGCTTACCAGCGACCACTCTAATATTCTGGTGGGCAGCAGCAGAGACCTGCCTCCAGCAGCTCATCTTGATTTTTTGGAGGTTATTTGGGTCTCCTGGGGGCTGGCTGTGGGCATGGACACCTCTGCTGAGATTCGGAGGAAAACTTACTGTTGCGACAGGAAGGGTAGCTCCCTCCCCTCCCAGCAGGACAGAGTGGACTGGGGTCAGACTGGGAGACATCGTGCTTTTCTTTGTCACAGACATCGACCCACAGCTCAAACTGCGCACATCTTTGGCGCCGCAGCTGGGCAGTATCACAGACAAACTCCAGAGCCGGCCATTAGCTATCTGGCGGGAGTACGTCAGCACCGCGGACAGAACAGAGAGAGGGAAGAAACCGCAGTCCCAGGATTTTTGCCTTGGAGCCGTTCTTTAGCGCTGTGGGGCTGCGGAGGCGGGATATTTGTGCCTGAAATTGGCAGAAATTTGTGAGGCTCTAACAATAAGAATCATTACTGGAGTTGAGCTGCAGTCTTGCAAATAAATACGTCATCAAAAATAGCTTGCTCAAAGCCCTAGAAACCGACCCTAGCAACACCAAACTTTCCTTCTTCCGCTCCCACCTTCTCGGCCAATATCTTCACTCGCTCAATAGAAGAAAACATATTCAGCCAATTACCATAAAGCCTTCCGTTTGAACTCTAAACCCTCTTTACAACAAACAGAAACACATATCCACACTACACACAGGGATTCTCCATCACAAAGAAAACAGCAGAACGACCCAACACACTTGAATCAATATAAAAAATAAACAAACAAAAACACCAGCTTCACCTTTTTAAAATATTAAACCATAAAACCAAGACGAAACAAATCAACACTTAACCAGCAGCTAGTGACAACCTAAAGAGACAGCTCTCTACCAGATTCCAGGGACTTAAGAAGAGGTTCCGCTTTCCAGTAACCTCAACAACTCTACAGAAGTGCACTGCATGACTGAAGAGGTCCTAGTCTACACCTTCCTTTTTTTCCCGCCTCTTCTTTCTCTCGTGGTTAACCCCAGCCCTTGTTGGTTTGTTTTTGTTTGTTTGTTTTGTTCTGTTCTGTTCTGTTTTTGCTTTTATTTTCTTTAGTATTGTTGGTTTGTTTCTTTGTTTTCTTTATTTCTCTGCCTGACCTATCCCCAGATATTGCAGATTTATTTGTTTTCTTCTCCCCCTGCCCCTTTTCTTCTTTTGCGTTACTGGTCCTGTGTGATTTCAGGGTATATTTCTTGTCCATGTGCTTATAGTTTTTTCGATGGTTATTCAATTGTAATTTTCGCCTAACTGACTGGGAGACAGCAACAATCCTCATAAGATACAAGTACAGCACACCTCCTGCAACTTCACTTACAGCAAGAACCAACACCTCTTTCTCCACCAAAGGGCCAACAATAAAAAGCCACCAAGAAGAGCCTGAATCACCCTTGGCTGCTCTTCACAAACAATTAACAGAGTTCTTAATACAATACCACAATGCCTTGGAAACAATAGACCCTCACAGTCCACACAAAGAAGCAAGATAAAGTGGTAGAAACAAGAGAACAGGATACTGACCCAGAACACATCCCTGAGGAAGAAGCAGCATTGG